>NC_056739.1:1732553902-1732658902 GCF_019279795.1 Protopterus annectens | reverse complement strand
GGTCCATCTCTGTCCTTCTCAAAACATAGTAACACTTTTATAATCAAATCCCTGGGACAGTTTAAACTAGCTAAAACATTCTCATCTTCTCATACCCACTGCTTATTTTGCCATAGCTAGGAATGTGCTAATTCCAAAAATCAATCTCCTACAAATTACCTTCCACTATACCGGCAATAAAAAAAAAAAAAAAAATCAAATAGCAATAAATATAGTTTACGAAGTTGTTTCACTTGCTGATTACCTAACCGATCACTTCCAGCTTTTAATCATGTTAAATGGTTATCTGCTGATGAAAGGCCAACTCTGCAACTCTCCACACAAATCTAAAAAATTATTACATTAGGAAATTATCTTCCATGAAGAACAAAATTAAAAATCAGAGAGCAAAACTATGCACTAAGATATGTACACAAGTAGAGCCTTATTCCCGTCAGACTAATATTCAAAACAGCAAAAAGTGAAAACACATTCTCAGAGATGGCACCAGCAATTTAGAACCAGCTCCCATCAGAAATCAGACAAGTAAATACAAAGAAACATTTAAAAGCAAACTATAAGAATGTTTGTTGAAATAATCAGCTTGCTTCTGCTGTAAAAAAATGTCCAGGAACAGCCATAATTCAACACTAACATACTACAGCCTATAATTTCGGACTCTGCATTGATAAATCTACAGACAATTTGGAAACAAAGCTTTGAAACATATCTTCCACCGTTTGCTTTTTCTGTGTGACTGCAGAGCATCATTTATTTCAAGTGCAGTTGTCTATCCACCTTAAATACAGTATTCTGAAAAAATGATTTTCTGATTTCATACCTGCCGTAGAACATTTGTAGTTATTTTTGTAGTTTACATTCCTACTGGGATGTAAAGCTATGTAAGGAGATTGTTGAGTTGCATATTATGATTTCCAAAATTGACTGCAAAGCTGCAAATGTGGACATGGAACATTACATTTTATTATTTTGCTTCTATAAAGTAATTTTTATCACTGCATGTGGGGCAGTGACCTGTGGGAGTGTAGGATCTGTGGCACAGTAGGGCCCAAAGTACCAAGGAGGCTCACTGCCTTAGAGGTGAACTCATAAGAAAATACTTTGCTGCAGACAAACTTGAATCATCCTCATTTTGATAATCCTTCTCAAACTTGGATGTATCATGTATGAGCTCACCAGCTACATGGAAAAACAAATGATTGCTCCATTTTTACATGGCACCAGAGGCAGAACAAATGTGTGATTGGCCCTATTACTTAATCTATGTGTCTATCTGCCATACAGGAACAAGGACAAAGCAGAGTTCACTTCTTTGATTGCAGTTTAAGCAAAAGACTATGGGCAGTGCAGGTAAACTCTTCTGGACTGCTGCATAAAGCAAAAAAGTTGCACTGCAGTGTTAATTAAGAGGTAGTTGGTGCCTGTAATGCTTACTGTACTACCAATTGCTTTATAACTTTGCAGCATTTCTCTCACTTTATACATGTATTTATATATGCACATATGTACATATTTATTTATGCGTGCGTGCATTGATTTATGTATTTGTTTGTCTATTTATATCATTGTTATTTTATATATTTTTTTCCTTTCTGAAGGATTATCTTTTCTTATCAGAGCCACCAGACAACAGAACTTGTTTTTTTCTTCTTCTTCTGTTTTACTTCCACTTTTTTGAAGTGGATTTACATCTGTGCAGCCACCAAGCACCAATCCATTCTGTAGTGGTTTAATGGAAACAGTTAGCAGTATACCTCCCAAATGTCACTGACATTCAGAGACATCCCTGATTTTGAGTCAAATTTTAGGTCTACCCCTTAATCCCTCTTAAAATGTGTGACTATTGGAAAAAAGGTTGAGAATTGCTATTAATAAATCTTTTTCTCCATTCAGCTTTTCCTATTAGGGGTTGCCACAGTGGAACAACGGTCCATAGAACAACTGGTAGTGGAAGTTTACAGTGTCAAGTTGCCAGCCTGGCACCCAACCTTCCACAGAAGGCACACACACACATACTATTCTCACCTAAGGTCAATTTAGAGTGTCCAGTCCAACTGCAGCATGTCTTTGGGATGTGGGAGGAAATCAGAGCACGTGGAAGAAACCCATGTGACTGCAGGGAGGACATGCATACTCCATACAGAAGGCACCCCAGCTGAGAACTGAACGGAGAACCTCTTGCTGCGAGGTATCAACGCTAACCACTGCACCTCCGTGGCCAACCTGATAGTGTTAATAAATAATGATAATAATTAGAGTTACAGACGTATTTTAGTTCAGAAAATGTATATTAATTCATACTCTCTTATTTTGTCAGTGTTCCAAGTTAATAGTTCTAATATTTTAAAAGTGTCCCTTATTGTCCCTGATTATTTCTGGATTTGTCTCTGACTGGTTGGGAACTATGCTAGCAGTACCATAGCTTGCAGAGTCTGTTTCTTTTGTGCGTGTCTCATTGAGGGCCCATTGCATTGTAAAGCTCTATTTCACTTTACACTGTTTTCATCTGAGAATGAAATGATCCCAGTCCTTCTCAACACATTCCCTGCTTTTAGCTACCACATTTCTATTTACATTCACGGTATAAATTTGTTTTCTTTCTTAGGTGTTCACATCTTTGACTTTATTCTGGATGTTCATGCCTCAATATTCAGGGAATGGGTTCAGTGTAGGATCTGACTCCCTATATTGATTTATTTAGCATTTTCCCCATTCCTGATTTTTGTATTTTCATCTTAACAATTTCCCTGCTGCCTATTTTCATAATTGTATTGTTTATTACCCTTTGATAAGAAGTTTGATTCTCTGCAGGTGGATTTGAATTTGTTTTTCAAGATGTAAACATACCCTATAAACACACATAGATATAAATATAGCTACCTCTTAATTGACCGGATCTTTGTAGAGTGTCCAGATTTCTGCCTAATATTTTGGTCTATCCATCAGAAAAGTTGTGCTTATTTGGAAAAACATTTAAGGACTGCAGTCACCAAATAATGACAAGACATTTCGGTTGCATACTTGCTATCCTTCGGAAAATAAATGTTAATGCAAAAAGCTGTTATTGTAGCAACTTTCAGAGTAAGAGCAAGTGTTTTAGCTGTGTCTTTATTTTGTGGAATCTATTCTAAATGACACAGAGTCCCTTTCTCCTAATGATGTGTGTGTGTGTGTGTGTGTGTGTGTGTGTGTGTGTGTGTGTGTGTGTGTGTGTGTGTGTGTGTGTGTGTGTGTGTGATATACAGGATTCTCACACTCCAGAATCTGCACAAAGCAGGTTACCTTTACGCGTCAACTCATGGTTCGGCAACAGACAGGTGCCGAACAGTTCCACAGTCCAGGGATTCTCACGTCCATTTCACTTTTCATTTCACTCCAAACTCGAACTACCATGCCTAAAGAAGTTTCACTTCAAAGAAAGGGGGAGGTGATGACAACAATGATAAACTCTTCCAATTTTTCACTGCCACTCATTTACAGGGGCCTTCAATCTTCAGACCAGAAATAGTGGAGATATGGATGGAGTGTACATAATTAAAGTTGCATTGTCCTATTTACTAGGCCTTTCAAATTAACCAAATGAGGTAGCACTATCCCTGGTCTAGACACCTCTACCAGCATATGCTACAGCTGCATCATAAGTAGTCTTATAGATGGCTTCATTTCAGATGATGGCAAATCAAGGATAAAGTCCTTAGCTCTTTCCACCAGTAGGTTTATTCTGTCTTGACTCTTCGCCAGTATTTTTGGCTGTCCTGATTACCACTGTCTACCCCCAAAGAATATAGCTGGGTAGACGTTCAAGCTCGAAATGGCCCACAGACTTCAGATTACATCCTTGATATTATTAAAAATGGGATTATGTCCTTTTATGCAGACCTAAGTTACATGTCTTCATCTGTCTCTTCCAAAACAGAACTATTGTTACAGTTAGATTTGTATTCTTCCTCATTCCAAAAAATTCATAAACTTAAAATTACCAGGTTAAACTCATCAGCTGATAAGTTCATGTTACCTATCTTCATTCCAGTGTTCCCACCTACATGCACTGACTGTGTTTAATAGGTGGATCCTTGTAATGCTTATGTTTACATCAGAGTAATTGTGCACCACTAAACATTCTTTTTCTTAAATAACTAAGGAAATAAAACTTAACATACGTGCTTTTAAAACTGTTCACTGTTGACTCAAAAACTAAAATACTTACTAAAAGCAGCAATACATTAACATGTTAATACGCAACTGAGTAGATAGTGGTTTCCATTTATACTGTTTATATACTTTTTCCTAAAACCCTTTCATCAAATGCAGACAGACCAAGCAAGCAATTTGTAAAATAATATATAACTTGCCCTGAGATTTTGCAACCTCAGAGCCAATCATATAATTTAAGAGGATAAAGGGTTGACACTTTCGACATGGGTATTTACCTACAATATAAAAAAATAAAAATGGATTGCCTGTCCAGTTTGCTGTTCTCAGCTGAACAAGTTTCATGGGATTTGATTAGATATACCATATTCATAAATTATACTTCAAGCTGTCTTCCATCCTCTGAGATGCAATAAAGTAGATGGAAGCAGTTACTTTGCAGTTGGCTCCTTGTGGCTTATTTCTAAGATACTTTCCCTTGGGCAACTGCTTAAATACTGTTTCTTCCAAATTACATAGGCATTCTTTAAAGTACATAAAAGTCAAATAATTCTCTTCCGGTGCCCCACAAACACCATTACACCTTCTTCTGAAAACAAGCTATCATAAAACCTATACCCAAACTTAGGCAAAATAAGACACAGTTGTCTGCTTTGTTCAGTTTATTCCACTGAAGTAAACTTCACAAAGCAAGCAAGTATGCCCTATTTTGTATTTTTTTTATTTCTGTCAATGTGCAGAGTTACATATATTATTCAGATACCGACATGAATTTTGTCATTGAGGAACACAATTACTACCTTATATACTCTTGCATATGATGTCCCCTAGAATATCAATAAAGGCCCCCTCAGTAGAATGTTTTTATATATTTAACCAAAGAATTCCATTTAGTTGATCATTCCTTCTTCCTTTTCTCCTTAACCAACATGGGTTTTAACCAAAATTCCCTAAACTGGTTCAAAAAGTAATTGCTAGACAGATGTTCCACCGTTCCAATTGCCTCCCTAATCCACAGGGTACCATAAGAATCTGTCCTCTTACAATTCTTTTCTCCATCTTTGTAAACAACTTTATCTTTGAAGTATCGGATAATCCCATCATTATATATGCCAACATCATGGTAATTTAGAGGTTCCACCACCCCAACTCAACTATTAAAGTTATTTAGAATAAGACCTCTAAATACTTAACAACTGGCTAACAACAAACTTATTCTTAACAACACATGTATAATAAGATGGAATCAGTGAAAATGTTTTTAGTCCCTTTAGTTTATATATGGGTCAGGCATATTTTTAGTAACCAGAGAAGAGGTTGTGGACAATAATTTATAAAGAGTTGAACAAATTTATCTGGGAGGGGAAGATGGCAAGAGTTAATTAAGTGGGATAAGTAGATCCTCCAAATAGAGCAAGGTGGTTTTGGATTACCTGATCTGAAGAAATATTCTAGAGGTACACAGTTAAAGCTCACATACATAACACAAGGTGAAAGTTATAATTCAAACTGTAAAGGGATGATAAAGAAGTGCTGGGGGGGGGGTTCAAAAAATAAGGAGAGAGTGGGACTTGGATGCAGATCCTTAAGGATAATAATAACAAGCATGCAAAATATTACGTTCATAAAGTTGCAGAAAGCATTCTAAGAAATAAGCCAACACAGGAATGGAGAAAGGAGATTTTGATAATAGGGGCGACTGCAATAGGAGTACAGAAAATGGGCAAAAGGAGGCTGGAATTTACTGGAGAAAACTGGCAAAGAAACCAAGGTACTCTGAGCAAATAGCTAGAGTGGGGAAATGTAATAGTGGTGGGTGAGGCCAAGAAGAAGTTTTGACTGCAGGTTAGAGACTACCTCCCCCACCAAGGATTGATATCAGAGTATAGACAAAGAGAAAGAGATAGGGTGGTCCTACGTGAAAGAACTGCTATGGTAGAGTTTTTAGTCACGTCTAGAGCAGAATCTGCTATTAAAATGGGATAATTAGTAGGGCACATCAAATCTTGCATGATAACTATCAGAATCAATCAGAGGAGGTTAGAAAAATTTGGAAGACAGACAGGAAAAGCAATTTACAAGGGAACATTGGGAGGATATATGCATGGCTCCCAAGTATGCAACAAAGTCCTAAACATTTTGTTTTTTGCGTGGAAGCATTTGTATATGTATTGTACGTGATCTGGGTACTCAGGTTGATAGCAACCTGAACTCTGACCTCCACATTTCCACAGGAGTAAGGAAATCCTTCTGTGTGGCATATCTTATAAGTAAAGGCATCACATCTAGATCTAAGGATGTTATAATTCCATTAAACTCAGCCCCTCATCAGACCAATAATTGAGTACAATGCTCTGTTTTGCATGTACCTCACCAAACACCTGCAACAATTGGGGAGACCGCAGAAGTTTCTCACCAAGAAATTACAGGGTACACAAAACAAGTCTTACGCAGAAAGACTGAAAACTCTGTCACTGTATTCTGTTTTCTATAGGTTGCTAAGGGATGACCTGTGCCTGGCTTACAAGGCAGTCTTTGACCCAACCCTGATGGAAGTGCTACACAATCATAAATCAAACTGCATGAGGGTCACTCGCTCCAAGGATCTTAACCAAGCCTCTGACATGAACAGGTCATGCTGGAGAAATAGATACATCTCCCAGAGGCTGCCACTTCTCTGGAACAAGCTTCTAATTCATTTTAAATAGAGCCCCTCCCTGACTCCCTGACCCTTTCAAACTCAACCAAGATCAATGGATGGGTGACTGCAAATAAACTCCTGGCCATGTCCCTCCTGGAACACAGGAAGTTGTTATTAACTACCATAGACCCTTACCACTATGACCTTCACTTACCTAACCACCGACAATTGGGGCAACTTGGGATAAATATGGCCAGGTTTGTAAGAGCTCTAGGGCCATTAGCCTAGTAACCTTCTATGAACCTATGAAGCTATAAGACTTCAAAGAATTTTTCCTCATGTAAACAGCAGGTGCTAGAGGTGTAATGGAGAAGAAAGAGATAACTGGGGACATGTTTTTTTTTGGGGGGGGGGTGTAATGAGTTAGTAGATTTTAAAAATTCCCTACAAAGTACTCTGGCAGAATATTAAGGGGAAAATGGCTATAACTAAGGAAATTATTCTTTTGAGCTGGGACACAGGATCTGAACTTGTCTAGTCATAGCAAGGTCTTGTTAAGTTTAATTCTATTGGCATGCAAAAAAATCAGTTATTAAAAAGATGGAAATAAAAATCTAAACAAACTGTATTTTGAAGTATTAAATATTGCAAAAGAGAAGAAATAACTGGAAGTGGGATTTTCAGAAAAGGGAAGGAACAAATATAACAGAAATAAATGGAATTTGAAAGAACAATATAGGAAAAATAGGTGGTTGTCGCAGTGGGTAGCATTGTCACCTCCTAACAATAGGTTCCCCAGTTCGATTCTCAGCTGAAGTACTGCGTCTATATTACATAATTGAACTTTTAAAAGTTTGAACGTCATATGGTTGACACCATATGATTGAACTTTTAAAAGTTTGAAAATGTAATAAAAAAAAATAAATCAAAGAAAAAAACCTACCTGAATGGTTTAAGCGGGGGGGGGGGGGTCTTGCCCCCCCACCACCCGCTCTTTAAATATACTAACTCCAAGATCGCACTACAATGCAAAAAAGGGAAATCTTTCCATTCTGCACTGTACGGACATCTCTGCTGAAACGTTCAAACTTTTAAAAGTCCGATCATATGGTATCGGCCATATGACGTTTGAACTTTTAAGAGTTCGACAACATGATATAGACCCGAAGTACCCTCTCTGCAGAAGGTGTGAGTGTGTTGCATGGAAGAACCACCACATCAGGGATAGCCACTTGGCAGTGTGAATACTGGCAGTAGATAATTATCACTTTTGAAGTGACACCATGACTCCATGTGTAAAATGGGGAAAAAGGGCTTGTGGATAGACAGATGGAATCTCTGTAAACAACTAATGTCTCAATGTTATTGGGATTTGCTTAATTTTTTCATTATTCTTTATTGTCTTTACATTGTAGCTCATGGGCTGAATCCAAAAAAGGTCTATATGGATCAGAGCTCTACCCTAGTTAATACATTAGAGTTAAATAAGTAAATAAACATTCAAATAAATGTATGGTCTTGTTCTAATTTTCATAATAGATTGCAAGATAGCTCACCTTCCGTTTACCTCTTCATAACATTAATTTGTGGTATTTTTCTTCTCCTTCCTCAAAGGTAAATTACATTTATACAATGGGACTATAACTTTATGCTGCAATGCCCTTCTTTCAATTAAGCAAGATCCTTCAATGCACCTATGCAAAAATACTTGGCTTGGAAGACCCTTTTCTGCTTCCTGTTACATCCACTAGCTTCATCGCTGAGCTAAAGAGCTTGAGACTTGAGAGGTCTGTCTAGAGTTTTGTGAAAACATGTTGACCTTATAATCTAGCCACACATTTATTCCTGTTTCCATGGTGAGCACACCAACCACCTCACAACTTAGTCTTACAGACTCTTAGAGTTTCTGCACAGGACAGATGATTCTGCTTACTCAAACCTAATTGTTTCATATTAACTCTTTAAGTTACTTTGCACCAGGTACACAAGGCAGAAAGTATATAAGCATGTATTATTATTGGACAGCTGACTATATCACCTTAGTTATACAGAAAGATGGGAAAACCCATGTTCCTTAGCCTACAGTTCATTCTTTGGGCATTTAAATACTACCATCGCCTTTGTCCACAATTTCTCCATTAAGAAACTTTACACATTGAAGCCACTTAGTCATCAGTTCGTACTTTACAGAACAACACTAGTTAGATTCCTCTTCAAATAGCACAACTTCTTCTGATAAATCCTACTGCATACTATACTAGGATTTCCTTCCAGCCTCCAAGCAAAAGGCCTGCACACTTCTTGCTGTATCCTTCCTGTTTTTCTATTTCAAGACACTGCTGATACAGGATAATACAATTATATAAGATGCTCTCCATAATGATAACTCTTCAAGAGCTCTCTGTCTCAGTAAGATAAATCCCTTGCTCTTGTCTCTAGAGCTAATTTTTATACTAACTTATACCTTGTAAATTAGCATTTTAATATACAAAGCATCTTGGCATCTTCTCTTGTCTTGATGCTTTGGTAGATAATTGGGCAAAAAAAAAAAACCCTTTTCAACCTTAAAAACAATGGAGACAACATGGAGAGACCAGTTTTTGTAGGTGTGTCTGGCATAACTAGTATGAATTTATCCCAAGTGACGTAGAAAATAAAATGTTTGCTAAGATTCATTATTTTTTCAGTTTTCTTTTGAATATGCTTCAAGCTATCTATCATTTGCCTTGTCCATAAGCCACTTCTGTATTTCTATTGCCACAATACCAAGTGATTAACTGTTTTTTCTCTCTGGACCAGGGCTCTGCTATCTGATGAGAATGTTGTGATATCTCTAGGGAAGCAAGGTGAGAGGACAGATACTTTTTTGTCTGTTTGATTATTTGCTTTTTATTTATTTATTTGTACGTTTGCTTCCTTAGTTTCCATTTCCCCATCTGCCATGCAAGGTACACAGTGATGCGCATGCAGTCTATGACTGAATGCATCCATACATGCAGTCTCCATTGCAGGAACTCCTATTCCTATCCCATGTGCAGTTCTTTTAGATTGGTTTGAACTTCAGACCTTCACTATAAAACAAAATCAAGCTCCCTTCCCTGAGAGAACTGGAGGTGGTAAGATTGTAAGCATTGGTTAATTTATCACACTCAGCCTCACTAATCCCTGATATCTCATCTTCTGATCAGACCTAGGTTGCCAGCATTACTGATAGAACCTCACTTCACCAGCAAACCAGTAATTAACTGAGAGGATTCAGTGACCTTCTGAGACATGGTCTCCTTGTTTTTCTCGCCCTTTGAAGATCCATTACAATGATGAATACTTCAGGTAAACCATTTGGATACAAATGGAAATGGGGATTGAAGTATTACTGAACAATTTCATGGATATGCTGTCTCTTAAGGAGAGTTCAGAAATACGTTCCCTGGATGGAAAATATTTATAATACACAGGACATAACAAAGTATGAAGTTATAAGTTATAAAAGGAATGTCATTGTTCCCCTTTACTCAGCACTCATTAGGCCAGTCATCGAATATAATGCCCCCTGTGGCATGTGTGTGTCCAGACACAGGCAATAACTGGAACACCCACAGAGATACCTTACTAAAAGGATACAAGGCCTAAACAACATGTCCTACATGGACCAACTCAAAGCCCTGTCACAATACTCAGTGTCCTACAGACTGGTAAGAGGTGACCTGTGTCTGGAGTACAAGACATCCACTGACCCAATATTGATGGATTTATCACACTTCAGCAAGTCAGATGGCATCAGAAATACTCAGTCTAGGGAACAAAGCCTCTTCTGCAAGATCAACAGAATGGTTTGGAGGGACAGTATTATTGTAGAGGATATCACTGCTTTGGAACAGACTCCCCACTCACATAAAACAAAGTTCATCCCTGTCCATTTTCAAGGCCAACTTAGAGCAATGGATGGGAAACAGAAAATGTATCCCAGGACTGCCCCTCTCTACTATTAGTGGACAGAAGCAGCTTCTAAATGCTTTATATCATGCATGGGTCCCCACAAGTTATCTATGGTGTGATCCTAGTTATTCTTATTAGGGGTAATATTTAATTATCCACCATGGGATGGTAAAGCCAATCTGTAACCAAATGGGACAGGGTATTTTGAACACAAAAAATGGAACTTGGCTAGGCTTAAAATGGCCTGCAAGGGCATCTAGCCTAGTGCTTACCTAAGAAACTATAAGGAGTGCTGTAAAAAGTGTGAGATAGAAATGAAAGACCAGGTTAAAAAAAGGAATACTAGCTGACTAACAAACAGGCTAAGACAGCAGTCATGATAGTAAAGAACAAGGCATCTGAGGTACTCTACTGGTTCCCCTGGGAAGTGACTCAGCAAATGGAAGAAAGAAATTTTATCAGATTGCAAGACAAAGACAGAAATTTAAAGAAAATGGACATCAGACACTATTCACAAGGGATCCCAGCAACAATCTACTTACCAGTCCACAGAACATCAAAGGCAGATGGAAAGAGTACTTCCTGCATCTTCTGAATGAAGAAAAACACACAGAAGCTGTACTGCTCCATACGTTGTAGATCAGTGTTTATGTACATTTAAGAAACTTTCCAGTGATCTAGCAAGTGTCTATAAATACTGAGCACGTGCAAGCAAGACTGCTATTTTGTAGTGAGCTGTAGAGGTGTAAGCATGTATGTATGTGTAGTAGTCAATCAGTTAGTTCATTTATATTTTATTGTGCTGCTATCAATCCTGATGTGTTTGTATGTAATAAAGTATATAAACGAACACCCGACCCTATTCGTCTTAACTAGCTACATAAGACAAGTGGCATGGTGTCAGAATGGGATGCAGTGTCAAGACCATGAGGCACATCGTTAAAGTTGGAGGAATATATGAGTGGATCATCCCTACTGCTCAAACGACTCACAAAACAGGTCAGTAACAAATTCCAGATACTAAAACTTGCTTAAATGATTGATTTTTTTTTACTCAACAAATATATAATGAAACACTCAGAATGCTCAAAATGAATTTCTAGTTAAACAAAATGTCCAAAACTGTGACACATTGATAAAAATATTCAAAATAGTTACAAAAGTGTTTGAAACAATATCTGAATTGCATATGTATAAAACAAGGAAAATGTATTTTTTCACTATGTGCTACTTTTTCACATTAACTAAAGCTATTCAAAGTATCCGAAGTGTACAAAGTATTTGCAAGTTTATGCAGTATTACAGTACAGTTATTTCACAAAATACAGCCATTTTAAAGAATATTTTGCAAAGTGCAGTTTGTCGAAGAGTTTATTGCGCATTTGAATGTTGTTACAAGTACCTGGTATGTTTTCATGTTCGTACATAATTACAAGGGCCATATTTTTGATTGTGTTTAAGTATACTTTGTTGGCATGGCAGAAGTATTTCACAGACCTGCTCCACTTGTATTAGATAATATTACAGAAAATTGGAGGGTGTTTGAGCAAGAGTATGATATTTTCATACAGGCTGCATTTTCTGGCAAAGGCACATATACAAAGGCATTTATTCTGCTTAATTTAGCTGTTTCAGAAGCTATTGAAAGAGAATGTTTATTTGTGTATGTACCTGCTGTGTATGCAGGGGAGGGGAAAAACCATATATTAGTACTGGCTGAAACAAAGGAAGATCCAGAGTGCTTAAAACGTAAATTTAGAGAAAAGTGTAACTCCTAAATGAATATTACAATGGAAAGGCACATATTTTACACAAGAGATCAAAAGCCTGGTGAAACTTTTGCAGCCTATATAACTGACTTGAGAAATAAGCAGATTTGGTGATTTAAGGGATGAGTTGATAAAAGACAGGCTTGTGTGTGGTATTAAAAATGAAGCAATGAGAAAGATTTTGCTTCGAGACAGGGATTTAACTTTGAATAAGACCATAGAGACTTGTCAAATATATGAGCTCACAGTGAAGCACACAAACATGCTTACTAATCAGAAATGCATGCTTCCAGCACCTTCCAAAGCTAATGTTGATAGTATGTAGCAAGTGGTTAAAAAATACAGGTCTAAGAGTGTGGCACCCTCAGTGAAACCCAGAACCTTTCTGGCAAATTCTAAGGCGTGTTCTGTAAAGCGGACATGCTCAGTGAAGCACAAGGGTGAGTCAGCAAACTTAAAGTATGTGCCCTCACCTAGCCTCATAGTCAACTGTCATAATTGTGGTAGAAATCATGTGTCTAAAAGAGAGAAGTTCTTAGCCATTGGTCAGCAGTGCCACAAATATAAAAAGTGGAATCATTTCCAAAGGTTTTATAAATCAGAAGAAGTCCATTCTTTTATTAAAAGAGAACATTCCAAGAGGCAAGTTGATCAATTAGTAAATAGTGTGGGAAGAAATAGCCAGGGAATTGTTATGGCTAGGCTTGCACAGGCCCTAGGGCCGATAGCTTAGTACCAACCTATGAACCTATGAAAGCTGTGACTCTACTTTTTTATGTTTATGGTGTGTCTGTGCTAGATGAAACAATCAATGCAGTAGATTTGTTGGTAAAGAATGAAGTATTTTGTACTGTTCGGATTAATGGGAGACCCATAGAGCTCAAAGCTGATACTGGCTCAAAGTGCAGTGTTATGTCAGCAGACACATTTGATAGAGTAAAAGCTGGTGAGAACCTTCATTTGTCGAAGTGTGCGAAGCTTGTTGCTTATGGTGTGGATGAAATTCAAACTGAAGGCTCAGTAGTGCTTTCATGTTACTCTGCTGGGAACAGCTACAACCTGCAATTTTATGTAGTCAAAAGGCACGTACAGTCATTATTAGGCCTCAGAGACAGTTTGAAAATGAGACTACTTTAATTTAATGTGAAAGTCCACCATGTAAGCTTGAAAGACAATTGTTCTAATTTTGCCCAGGCTATTTTTTCTACCTATGCTGATCTTTTCACAGACAAACTAAGCAAACTCCCAGTTGTGTACTCCATGAAGTTAGACCCTGAAGTCAGCCCAGTCATCAGACCAGCCCAGAAAGTTCCGGTAGCTATGCAGGACAGAGTCAAAGCCAAGCTAAACAGAATGGTACAGCAAGGAGTGATTTGTCCAGTAGAAGAACCAACTGCATAAGAAAAGCTCAGATGATATTAGAATATGTATTGATCCACGAGACTTGAACAAAGCACTAAAACAACCTCATCATCTAATGCGTACAGTCAAAGAAGTTGCTGCTCTTACGCCAAATGCCATTGTTTTTTCTGTCTTAGATGTGAAACGTTAATTTTGGTAAATTGTGCTTGATCGAAAATCTTCATTGCCAACCACTTTCAGTGCACCTTTTGGCAGGTACTGATTTTTGAGAATGCCATTTGGATAAATTCTGCCAGTGAATTCTTTCAGTGTGCAATGGAACAGACTTTTTCCTGGCTATCCATGTGCTATTATAGTACATGATATTCTGGTAGAAACCAATGGTGAAGTCAAACATGAAAGAAACCTCAGGAAAATCCTAGGATGAGCTTGTGAAGTAAATATTAAGCTGAATCCTCAGAAGTGCAAATTCAGGCTACAAAAAGTTACTTATGTTGGTCATTTGTTTACTAGTTCAGGCTTATGACCAGATACTTCCAAGCAACCAGCAATTCTTGAGATGCCAGCTCCAGGCAACTTTCAAGCCCTACAATGTTTTCTTGGCATGGTCAACCATCTAGGTAAGTTCATTCCAGATTTGAGCCAACTTTCAGCACCACTAAGAGAGCTGACTTGCAAAGACATAACCTGGTCCTGGTGAGAATAACACTAAAGAGCATTTGATGTCCTGAAAAGAGAATTGCCAGTCCACCTACTTTAAGATACTATGATGTTAATAAATCAGTAACTCTTTCTTGTGGTGCTTCTAAGTTTAGTCTTCATGCAGTCATTCTTCAAGAGGGTAGACCAGTAGCCTATGCATCCAGAACTTTAACCTAAACCGAGATGCAGTATGCTCAAATAGAGAAAGAGTTTTTGACAATTATGTTTGCATGTTCAAAGTGCCATGATTATATTTATGGCCAATCTATTCAAATTGAGACCTACCACCAACCTCTATTCACTATTTTGAGAAATATCTGTAGATAAATCAGCCCCTGCAAGTACGGCAACTGCACAGCTCCAAAAGACCTTACAGCAGTAAAAAATGTGAGCCAGCAGACTGTAGCATAAATTGTTGTATTTGTTAGCTAAGAAAGCATAAAAAGGAGACAAAACAGACCAGTTTCGGCTGTAAAAATACAAAGTTTTCTTCAGTGCAGTAGAGACATATTTACTTCATCTCTCTTATATAGTTTACCAATGAATGAAGCTTACAACTTGATTAATTAATTATTCAATTAAACAAACCACTTAAAGATATTCATTAAGACCTGGTGAAAACAGTGCTCCCAGTTTGATAATCCATTTTTTCTCCTTGTTGTTTAATATTTGATGCCAACTTGATTTATTGGTTCTCTGTCCAATGATTCTGTCAATCAGAGTAAAAATAAAAGATGCATTTTTATGTACCACAGTATGTTTAAATAGAGCATTTGAAAGCTTCTTGTGCCTGATGTCACTCAGATGTTCAGATATTCTGAATTTTAAAGGCCTGGATGTTTGTCCCACATAAAATGCAGAGCAGCTACAGGTAGCTAAATATATCACCCAGTCAGTCTGACAGTTAGCAAAAAAGAAAATGTCAAATACTTGCCCGGTGTTTTTGCTGCTGAACTGGCATGTCTTCCTCACCCTTCTGCAGTGAGTACAATGGCCACAGGGAAAACAACCCTTGAGTTGGTCACCCACCAAAGTGGTTTGTATAGGGTCACCTTTACTTCTCCAACCATGTTTATTATGATTTAAGAATGACCCCAAATTCCTGCCCCTTCTGAAGGAAAATTGACATCTGTCATCCAGAAATTCATATAATTTGTTGTCCGCCAAAAGTATATTCTAATGTCTGCGGACACTGTTGAGTAGGACATCAGTATTTCTGCCATGTGCAGTGACTAGCCTAATGGTTGAATTCTTGTTCGTAGTCTTATCACTATACGTTAAGAGATCTTGCCTATTTACGATTGGCCACCCAATGTCTAGCCTGAAAGATATTTCCTGTTTTGTATCCTCTATTCCTGAATCTGGTGGTAAGGTCTTCTTGATATACCTCATATGTAGCATCATTTGAGCATATATGTTTCATTCACAAAAATTGTGATTTTGGGATGCTTCTGCATATATGTGGAGGATGAAAGCTGGTAGCATGGAGAAGTAAATTATATTAGGGGTATTTATGATATACTTCAGATGTAAGAGTATGGTCATCATTCCTACTTACTATGACATCTATAAAGGTGATCTTATTGGCATTATAAGTGACAGTAAATTGAATACCCCATCTGTTGCCATTTAGATATTCGACAAACTCCATAAGGTATTCAGGGTCTGATCTCCATACTTACCAGCAGTCATCCAAAAATCTTCTCCAAATGTCGATCTCATCTAGATAGATGTTGTGTGAGTTATCATAGATGAGCTGTTCCTCAATGTGGGCCATAAATAAATCAGCATATATGGGAGCAAATGAAGCACCTATGGGAGTGCCTTGTATTTGTAGGTAGCATTAATTTTGGTAGTAAAATACATTTCTCGTAAGAACGTGTTCAGCCAGGCAAAGTAAAAAGGTGTTAAAACCCGGTTGATACAGCTCTGATTTATACAACCAGTAGTCCAATGCTTCAAGCCCCGCCAGTGAGGAATGTTGGTATACAATGAAGAAACATCCGGGGTGCAAAGTAACCACCCAGGCTCAAGTTGCATATCTGAGATAATTTGAAGGAATTCTATTGTGTCTTGAATGCAGGCGCTAACCAATTTTAGAAGTGGTTTTAGATACTGTATCAAGAACTGGGATAATGGTTCTGTGAGTGAACTCCTACCTGAAACTATGGGTCTACCAGGTGGGTTCTCCAGATTCTTTTGTATTTTGGGTAAAAAATATATGTATGAGCTAGATGGATCCGGCACCGTCAGGTGGTGTAGTGTGTTGTCCGTGGTAATTCCCTTATTTTTAGCTGATGTCAGAAACTGGTCTATTTGTTTCTTGAAACAAGGAGTTGGGTCCAATGTCATATGAGTATAATAACAATTATCAGCTAGCTGTCTCATAGTTTCCATATTATATTGGGTCGAATCCTGTACCACCACTGCACCACCCTTATCTGCAGACAATATTGCCAAATCATGGTTAGTTTCAAGTTCATGGATTGCTTCCATTTTCATCTTTGAGGGATTGTTTGATTTGGCAGGGAATTCCCTAAAATTGAAATGCGGGTCTTTAAGAATGTAATTCTGAAACATTAACACATTGTGATGCATTGGTGGCATAAAATTAGATTTGTGGTATTTGAAACCATCCTGCGATTCAGGATTAGTTACTGTTTGGAAAAATAATCTGAGGTTAAGCAGTCTGCAAAATGCAGTTATATCTTGTGCAAATGTATCTTCAGACACATAAAAGCCAGGTATAAAATTAAGACTTTTATTAAGAATTTTTGTTTGTGTGGGTGACAAAGGAGTGGATGATATGTTCAATACATTATTCTGTACTATTTCTCTACCATCAGTTTCAACAATCCTTCCACGTTGTCCACTTTTGTGATGTTTCCTGCCCCCCCCCCCCTTTGCCTACTCCTAAAGGGATAGAGGTATTACTTCATTTTGAGGCTGAAGATTCTGGGGCATGCTGTGCATCAGGCTCAAAAGATGATGAGGATTCCTCACCAGAAGTATCATAACTGGATGAGGAAGGCTTTTTGAGGATGGATCTGGGTCTTTTCCTTTTAGCCACCTTTCTGTGTGTTTGCTCAAACCTCACACATCTGTTGCTTGAAAAGGATGACCCCTCCCCACCCATAATTGGCTAAGTCCCTATGAATTTTTTTCATTTTTCTGTCCTTTAGTTGCTGTTCTAACATTAGCAGAATCTGACTAAGTTTTTTAAGACAGGTGCTGTAAGGTTCCTGTCCTTCAAATTTATGAATATCCGCACACATTTGTGTGATTTCTAATATATCTCTGTCAATTGTTCTCTCATAGTGAAAGGCTAAGATTTCAACAAAGCTCATAGAGGCTCTTTGTTGAGCCCCAGTCCATTGTTCTGTGAGAGTGGTGTCTATATTTGGAACCAATGGCTGTATATGCACCCTTAATCCACTTATTTTACAACAACCAATTGTATTCCACAAGAAGTAGATGAACAAACAGATGATAGCAGTTCATTAGTTCATTACTGCTAGGTTATCATTGTCTTGATCTTCCTAGTATTTTGTTGAAAGACATCAATCAATTAAATGATGAATTTGCTTGTACACCACTGGAAGTAGTTGCGCAAGAACTTGTCAACGAGAGTAACTGCCTTGGAGAATGGTTGTCTACATACACAAGTGTCAGCCATTCACTCCCAAATCTTTACCCAAGATAAATTCTAGAGACAACTTTTTCATTTACAATTTTAGTAATTTACAGAGTGGTAGAGTGAATTTTAATCTGTTTCAAAAAGGATTTTCATTTGCTCATTCCTGTTATTCTAGCATAACTTCATTGTTGACAGATTTAAAATGTTTTGTTCAGAAGTTAAGCTGGTTTGTTCTATTTGGGAACAGTCAAGTTCAAACTACAAACAGAGCTAAGAGAACTAGTTCTTTTAATCCAGCACTTCAACCAATGTTACTGTGTTTTGAACAGTTATGTAGTGACAGATCACAGTTTAGACATAGCAACATGACTAAAGAAGAAAAAGCAGGACTATGGAAGTCTTTCACAATAAATCATTAAGATTTATGAAACTAGACAAAGGCAGAAGTTTGTTCATTATGAATTTTATAGATTACTCCACTAAGATGTTTGGTTTCTTACATTATTCTTCCACCTATGAGAGGACTTCTGTTAATGAAATTAATATTGTTTATGATAAAATTAAATGTTTTTTAGAAGATCTGTTACTTCAGAATTAAATTAGTTATGATACTTTTCAATTTTTGAATGTTGTTTCTCCCAGAGTTCTGGCTATTTTTTGCAAACTTAAAATGCACACAGATTTGAAAGACCCACAGTTTAACCCCATAGTGGCTGCTAGAGGTTTTATAACAGAGCCTATAGCAATTTATCTTGATGGAAAATTGAAGGATGCATTAGATAGTTTTCCCCACCTCTTGAAAGTAATGAATTGGTTTACTCAAATAATTAAGTGTTCATGGTTAGACAGCAATGATTTGTCTAACATTGAAATGTGCATGTACTTTGTGTTAAAGTACACCTTTATGTTTTTTAAGGGGGAGTTTTTTTAGACAGAAATCTGGTGTGGCAATGAGGGCGACCACTGCACTGCTTTATGCCATTTTAGTTTTAACTGAACAGGAGACAGTTCATGTCTTTCATTAAGTGGTATGTGAGATATCAAGAATGTATCTTTATGCTCTGAGCAGAAGACAAGTGTACTTTGGACAAGTTTTTTTACAAACTTAAACTGTTCTACTAGCTTTTTGCATTTTACTTTCAAGTGTTCACAGGATGCTATACATTTTTTAAATGCCAGTCTATGCAAAGACAAAAAGTAAAAGCATTATCAGTCAATCAATTTACAAAAAAAACATGCTCTCTAACAGTTACTTACATTGGTCAAGCAATCATCCCTTTCATCATAAGAAGGGTATTGTCAAAGGCCACATGATCAGGATTTCAAGATTGATATCTGAAGAAGCTGTATTTGAGAAGGAAATAAATAAATGAAAACAGATGTTTTCAGTGAGACATTATTCAAATAAAATTATTAATCAATGTAAGGAACAGGCTTACTCTAAGAGAGACTCGACATATTGGCCTATTTGGGTAGACTGTTCATTTTCTTTAAAAGATCAAGTTAATGACGATGACAGCACTAACAAAGCTTTTGTTTGTATATACATGAAAGAAGCTAAACACATTAGAAATATACTACTCAAAAATTGAAAAAAAAAGTTTTTCAGAAGATCTTTTAATAAAACTTGGTTTTGAACCTAAAATTGTTTATAAAAAGGGCATAAACATAAAGCACAGTTTAGAGATAATTCCTAGAATAGGTGATATTATTAACTATAGGATGAGTAATTGTGGTACATGTAAAGAATGCCAGTTCATAGACACTAAAACCACTTTTATAAAAAATTTTCAGCGAAGCCTTATATGTCCAGGCAGGTTTGATTGTAATAACAAGGCAGTGGTCTATTTCAATCAATGCATCTCATGTGATGCATTTTATGTCAGCAAAACCAAGCTTCAGCTAAAGAAGCGGATTTATAAACACTTCCTTGACATCAAGAAAGCCAACCTTAATAGTATCTTGTACATTCAAGACTGTGCAAGAATTTTAAAAAATTTGTGTTTTTTATTTTGGAAAAGATTACTATCTCTGAGCAGGGCAGGACGTGGAAAGATTTTCTAAATAAACAAGAGTTTTTGCGGCAGTTACACCTAGATGTCTATTCTTTCCCTGGCATCAATGACAACTGTTCAACTGTATCTGTTTTAAAATACAAACATTTTATTAAATTAAACAATGTGGTTTTGTCTGACAGTAACTGAGGTTTTGTATGGTTAAAGCATTTCACTAGTGGCCCTATAGGCAGTTTTTATTAGATGGCACAGCATTGGATGATTTTATTGCTTCTGTCTTATTACTGGGTGGAACATCATTTTTAACAATGTGAATTTATGTAATGTCAGTTTTGAAAAAGTCCTTCTCTAAAGACAAAAGTGCTCAACTGCTTTAGCTGTGATTTTTGTTTTGTTAATAAATTGTCACTGTCTATGTGTGGGCTGTGGTCTTGCATATTCTAGTTCAAACTGAGGTGGCTTATTGTTTTTATGTTGGTGTACTTCTCGATAATCCTTGGACTAGTTTTTGGATAATTGGAAATTCATCCCTTTCTGGTACTTATGTCTCTGATGGACAGAGGCAGTCCATAAATCACCACCCTGTATAAACAAAATTAGTGGGTCACATTTGGGTTTTACAGCTGGGCTTATAAAGGCCCTAGTGCTCGTTAGACTAGTATACGTCTATGAACCGATCTATCTAGCTATATATATGTGAGTGTATATGCATTCTGCTACTTTTGTCGAATAATGTTTTGGCCAACATCTATTTACATGAAACAAATTGTTTGACAAAACGGATGGCTGACACATGTCAAGAAGAGTAGCAGATTAAACGATTGTTGGGTTGGTGAATTTGCTCTTTCCCCAGTAATTGTGCAAACTCTGTGTCAGTGTATATTATTAGAAGTGTTTATAGGTGCAGTACCTTATTGTAGCATATTATTCAAATACACAACAGCAGACATAAATGTAGGATCTAGTACACCACTTGAATGAGTGTTCAAAAAGAGAAGATTAGAAGAGAAGAAAGATGGCGCGTAATGCCAGTACAAAGTTTTAAATGCCAGAAGGTATGGTGGGGCTGCAGAAAGAAAGTGAAAGATAGAGATACAAAGGGAACTGGCAGAAGGAGTTCTACAGAGACTGATTGTCATCAAGGACAGACCAGGCTGCAGTTAAGTTTAAAAGAAAAATAAACAATCAGTCACCAAAGCATTACATGAAGGCAAGAGGCGAAAATGAAATTTACACTGAAGGGAAAAAGCTGGCCCAAAGAAAAAACAGCTTTGAGTAAGTGTTTGGAAAAATGAAAGGAGAAGGTAGTGGGTAGAAGAGTAGACACCCAAACAGAAGTTGAACTACTCAGGTTGAGTATCAAAAATAGTAATAACTAAAGTTATGAGGCAGGTGTAGAATAAAGCAGGAAGAAAAAATGGTTAATTTGTGTTCTAACTGGAGTTAGAAATGGGTTACTTGCAGTTTCTAGGAGATAAAATAACATACACTAGCTTAAATTGCTGTATGCTGGCTTGAGTGAAGACAGTTGTGTTCTATGCTTGATGGGGGGAATCAGAAAAACTTTCGCAGTACCGATTGACCTGCACTAGCTTAAATTGCAGTATGCTGGTTTAACTGAACGCACCTGCATTCCATGCTTGTTGGGGGGAACCAGAAAAACTTTGGAAGTACTGATTGACCTGCTGTGGTGATAATCCTTGCCTTTTTGTAACATTGTATAAGATAAATGACTAGGCAGAATGTGATCCTCCTCTGCTTTCTTAGACATAGAAATGAGGTGTATTTTCCCGTTTTTACCCTGAGTGATATAATTGATGTATCCATCAGCAGCCCCAACCTCTTCTAGTTGAATCCTCCTTCTCCTTGCTGTCAGTGTAACAGTTGTACTGGGATGGTTTGTACTGGTGTGTCCACCTCAGTTCTAGTTACAAAGAGGTGACCACAGTTAACATTTTCATGGATTTAGTTCATAGGAAACAAAGTGCAAAACAAGAACAGTTGAGATGATGGTACCACGGGGTCTCAGAGAACAGCAGCAGACTGCAACCCTGGGGAAGAATCAGTGAGTAACTTCCTCACTTAAAAGTGCCTTCCTTACAAGCATCAGCGTGCTCCTGCTTTGACAATGAAACAGCCTCAGCAGCTCCTGTCACAACTTTTTCTATCTTCATCTCTTTCTTAACAAGTAAATTTAATTCATGCTCTTTAATTATTTCAAATATTCCTTTTTGGTCTTTAATTAATTTGCCTTCCTTATCTTTTAATTTTCTTATTATCTTTCCTTCTTTCATTATTTTGCTCAAATTAGGTACTACCTCTTCTTTTTGTCCTTGCAATAAATATTTTTGTTTAGATAATAAATTGTGGATCTTAATCTGATTCATTACATACAATTCTTTTTCCTTTTTGTAAAATATTTCTCTTTCGCTAATACATCCTTGAATATTTCGTGACTTAGCATCTTATATTTTTCTTATTTCCTTCTTTTCTTATTTATACATTCTAAGAAAACATTTGTATATTTTTCTTTAAAATGTACCCACCATACTGTCCAATTTTCAAAGAGATCTCTCAAGCTTATATGCTGTTTTTAGAATGTAATACATTTCTTTCTTTCTACTGAATCCAATTCCTTTTCATTCATTCTATTTATTCTTTTTCCTATCTTAATATATTCTTCATTTTCTTGTATTTCCATCCAAATCACTATATGGTCAGAAAATCCATTATATGCAATTCCTTTTTATTTAACTTTTAAACTTTCTGACATTAAAAAATAATCTAGTTCAGTTTTTATATCATTTCTCTTACACATCCAATGTTTATTTTCCCATAACTTTAGCTTACCACTCCGCATAATTTCTATAACTTTTTTAACATCACAATTATTCTTTTTTTTCTTATGTTACAATTATAATCACCTGCTATTATTATATTCATATTTACACATACATAGTTAAGTATACTTTTGAACATGTTTTCCGTTTCTTTTTTAGTAACGTATGCATATAAAGCTATAATTCTATATACATACTTTTTCCATCTTATGTCTAATATTGTTATTCTACCCAATTTAACTATTGTAACGTCTAATATTTTAAGATCTTTTTGACATAATGCACATATGCTCAAACATGTTCTTTACATATGTTCCAGATAACATTCCCATTCCAATATTTTTCTGTTTGTGTTCTTTCTTGTTTTGTTAATAATCCTATGTCCTTTAATATTATCACTTCAGCATTTATTTCAGCACACCATTGTAATATACTAATTCTGCTCTTAAAGTTTTTCAAACTGTTTACATGTAAAGTTAATATTCTTAGCTTTTAGCAAACAGTTATAGTAGAGTTCCCATCCTTTACCTTTTTTGTTTTCTCTAAATGTTATGTTTTTAAATTTCTTTTCCTTTCCCTAACTTTTTTCCCTATAGAATTATTTTCCCCTTTACTTTATACCATTCAGATTCTTCTTCACTAGTCTTGTCTGTTTCTTTTCCTTTTTGTTTTTCTTTATCCCGTTCTTTACCTTTGTGCATGACCTCTGCATTAATTTCCTTTTGTTGTACTTGTTTTTGCATAACCATTTCTTCTATCGCTTCCTCCTTACATTAATTTCCTGTTGTTGTACTTGTTTTTGTATGACCATTTCTTCTATTGCTTCAGCCTTACATTAATTTCCTGTTGTTGTACTTGTTTTTGTATGACCATTTCTTCTATCGCTTCCTCCTTACATTAATTTCCTGTTGTTGTACTTGTTTTTGTATGACCATTTCTTCTATCGCTTCCTCCTTACATTAATTTCCTTTTGTTGTACTTGTTTTTGTATAACCATTTCTTCTATCGCTTCCTCCTTACATTAATTTCCTTTTGTTGTACTTGTTTTTGTATGACCATTTCTTCTATCGCTTCCTCCTTACATTAATTTCCTGTTGTTGTACTTGTTTTTGTATGACCATTTCTTCTATCGCTTCCTCCTTACATTAATTTCCTTTTGTTGTACTTTTAACCATTTCTTCTATCGCTTCCTCCTTACATTAATTTCCTGTTGTTGTACTTGTTTTTGTATGACCATTTCTTCTATCGCTTCCTCCTTACATTAATTTCCTTTTGTTGTACTTGTTTTTGTATAACCATTTCTTCTATCGCTTCCTCCTTACATTAATTTCCTTTTGTTGTACTTGTTTTTGTATGACCATTTCTTCTATCGCTTCCTTCTGTGTACTTTTATTTTCATTTTCTTGAATATCTATTTCACATTCTAGCCATGAATGTCCTGTATTGCAACATTTCTTGCATTTTAAATCACATTTTTTTCATTATGCCCTGTATCACCACACAGATAACAGTTTCTCTTATCACATTCATTAATTAAATGATCATATTTACCACAAAAATAAGAAATCGTTGGTTGCCTTCTGTATCTCACAAAAGCCCTGTTACCAAGAACATTAATAATACTTAGTATATGTAACACATTGTCATTTTCCATTTTTAACACTACTCCACATTCCCATCTCCCAGTCCAAAGTCCTCTTTCATTGTAAACTTTCATAGTGTCCAATACTTCCTTACAAATAGCAAATAAAGTCTTTTTTTAATCTATAGATTCAAGCTCAGTTTCAAATTGAACCAATATTCTTTTTCTGTTTATCTAAAGAATGGTTGCATAACATGTTATGTCCAGGGATACATGTTCTTTTTCTGCTCATATTTCCCTATAAAGTTTTCCATGTATTGTGCATTCTCAAATATTACATACAGAATGGCTCATTATTAATTAGACTAAATGCTGTTACTGCCTTTGCTGTTACACCTAATGGTGCAGTCAAGGTGTCCACACTTCATATCTAACTAGGCCTTTGTCCTTTTACTTCTAATTGATACAGTGCACCTTCTCTTCATTTCTTTATTTTCTTTTCTTCCTTCCTATTTTTTAAAGGTTTGTTCATATGTTTTCTCACTGGATTCTCCCCTTTTCCCTTCTTCTTCTATTCTCTCCATTATATCACTCCACAATGTTGCTGCACTGTTTTCTGGCTCACTTTGATTAACCAACTGTTCCAAATAATCATCCCACAGCCCTCCAGACTGAAGGGTTGTAATAATACATCGCTCCTGCTGCTCTGTCTCACCCCTGAACAACCTCTATTGAAAAAGCTCCTCTGAATCAGACCTCATCTGATCCTGTACATCGACCTGTTCCTTTCTTGTTTTCTTCCCCAATAGAGACTCACTGTCCACCATTGACTCATTTGTTTCTCCCTTTAGCAGCGATTCTGCCAACTCCATCTCCTTTTTCATACTTTCCACAATATCTGCGCTATCCATGCACTGGATTACATTTTCCATGGCACTGCTGTCTCTCTGGGCTGCCTTCATATCTGGAATGGAGACAGAAACTAGATGCACCACCTTCAGTTTCAACCTCCTATGCCAAAGGGTACAGGAAGTTCCCCAGTGCCTTTGCCAAATTTCCCCTAGTCAGTATGAATGTCACCATAGGTCTCTCCTGAAAAGACTACACTGGACTAATGGCACTAACCTGGCCAACAAAGAGTACATAAAATAATAAATAAATAGTAAATACATCTTCAAAATGAAATGTGTTGACATGACAATTCACTGGAGAAATTTCCAGCTGTTTTCATAAGTGCATGTCAACATTGTATTAAAATGCATTTTCAGGCCAGGTTCCCATATGCTGGGGTGCCTGTGTGGAGTCTGCATGTCCTCTCTGTGTTCGTGTAGGTTTCCTCTGGGTGCTCTGGTTTCCTCCCACATTCCCAAGACATACTGTAGATGGATTGGACACTCTAAATTGGCCCTGGGTGTGAGTGTGTGTGTGTGTCTTCTGATTAAGGTTGGGCACTGGGCTGGCAACTTGACACCGTAAAAATCTACTGCCACTCATTCTGCAGATCATTGTTCCACTGTGGCAACCACTAATAAGAGCAGCTGAAAGGAGAAGAAGAAGAAGGCCAGGTTCCCATATATTTATAAGCGCACAAATTCCACCTTTAGAACGCACCATTGCACTAACCTGAAGCAACTAGGGTGGTTAGAGTTTTCCAGCCAACTCCATTTCAACCAACTCAAAACGGCTCACCAGATACTGTATCACCCAGAGAAAACACCAGCTCTGAAAAACATCATTCACCCCTATATTAACCTACAATCTTTACGCTCCTCCAATAAGATCTTAGCTCAAACTACCAAAGCCAATAATTCTGCTGGGGATTCTTATTCTCAAACTTTGTAGGTAAAATGTGGAACTCCCTACCGACCATGCTCACCTCAGAACCCTCACTCCTACAATTCAAAAAAAAGCTTAAACCCCATCTCAATACTCTCTGGCAATGTCCCTGTTCCAAACCTGATTAACCACTATCATTTACCCTTCTCTTACCTCACTATCCTTAACCGCTTTTTAACAAGGCGCCTCGCCTTTGTAACTGACCTATGTTTTTTTTTTATATGCTGCTGTTTTTTTTTTTCCCAAGATGTGATGTATCTTTATATTGTATTTAGAACTCAACTATCTTCCTTTTTTTGCATTAACAATGTTCATATGTCTGTTATGTACTTGGAGCTTTTCTCCCCGGGCCTCCGCTGAAAATGGACATGTATCCAGTCGGACTCTCCCGGTTAACAAATGTAAAATAAATAAATAAAAAATAAAATGTAGAAGCACAGCATTTTCTGTGGTGAAAGTCACAGTGTTTTATTATGTACCTTTTTACTCTCCAGTTGCACTAGTATCACATTTGATGCACTGGCCATCTGACTGTTATTCCTTATTCTGTGCACAATATGCTCATACTTCTTCACAGAACTCTTCATGGCTACTAGAAAAGCAGTGCAGCATTCATGTTTGCATGTACTTAATGATAAATGGAGACAAGTTGTTTCATATTATCATTATGTACAGATGTTGGGCTACTGCACATTGGTCATTAGGTCACTTATGACACAGTAACGAGAGCACAGCTAAATATCCATAGAATGTAAAGCAGCTAATTTCATAAGCAGAAGGTAGGTTCCATAATTATATACCATTACTGAAATATATTACTTTTGCATCCTTAATGATGTTGTGATCACTAAGGAACAATGCATATTATTAAGTCCTCAAAACAAAACACAGACATTTATTTTAAAGCTCTACGGTAAGGATGTGGGTAACTGGTAGTGGTAGCTTATTGTTCATGTGACAGACTCACCAGATCATTACTGAACTGGCTTGTATTAGCAACCATCTGTCAACTGTGTATATGATCTAAATAGCATTATTTTAGTGTGACCTGATTTACCAATGCATGTAGCATAGATAAAACAAAGATAAACCCTGGAATAAGTTCTGTTTTCTGTTTCAGGAACTTCCTTATTCAGGTATATTTAAACAAGAAAATAAATTCAGAAACATTACCCATTGACCAGTCAAATTCTTTACATCGTACCGCCGGAATGCAACATTTTCCTTTTTAGGTTACTTAACATGGATTGCAAATATTTAATGATGATACTGTTATGGGTTTCCAGGCAAAAAGTGAAAAAAAATCACTCCCTGAATTCTGGACGCTTTGAGAACCCCTGAATAATCATGTCCATGGAGGAATATACTCCTATAAACTTATGTAAGGCAGAGATAGCATGCCATGTTCTTCACATAAATATAAAAGAAAGATGACAGAAAGAATTGTTCAAAGCATTTGGTCATGTATTTGTTTTATCCAGTTAGACACACACACACACACATGCGCGCGCACACACACACACACACACACACACACACACACACACACACACACACACACACACACACACACACACACACACACACACACACACACACACACACACACACAAACACGCACACACACACACACACACACACACACACACACGTGTGCGCACACACACGCACGCGCGCACGCACACACTGCTTTTCTAAACGTCACCTGAATTTTATTTTTTTGATCTTTAACACAGTTACTGACACTTTATTGTTCGCTTTGTCTATTGACTCTTCTCTTGCCAATACTCTCCTAGTAAAATAACATACTTCCTTATTTTAAAATGCTGACTTCAAGGGCCATATTTTTCACTGCAGTGGAAACATTTACATTTCAGTCTTGTCTCCAGTCCCCTTTCTCAAGTCTCCTTACACTTCTGACTGTGTATGTCTGGCACAATGAGTGTCTCCTCATAAATCATTTCCTGCAGCCCTTGTATCTTCTTTGACATCCTTATTATCAGTATTTCATGTCCTCTACTTTAGAGCACAGTAACAACTGCCACTGACACTGCAGCTTTTTTATTTCTTATCAGCACTGCATTTTAAAGACATCATTTAAAAGGCAAGTTTAAGTGAAACACTTATGAAATGAAATATATTGTTTTGTGTTTCATTTTCCCAGACTTGCTACTGGTCTGGTAATGTCAGGCAGCACATTCAGCTGTGTTTTCTGTAAAAATTAAGTTTTGGCAGCAGTAATTATGGTTTACCATTGCTAAAAAGGACTCAGTTTGGCCAGTGAAATAACTGCATCTGACCACTGTTTTTTGAAGCTGCAAATGTTATTTATATTCGTGGCTTGTCAGATCTTTGTAGTGTGACATCATTCTCTATGAGTATTACTACTTCATTCAGCACACACTTCATCACATTGGCAGATAACCTGTAAGCTATTTTTATAATTATCTCTAGCTTTTCCTTGGCACAGTATAGAGCATTATTATGTTACCTTTTTAATGCATTGCCCAAAATGTATAACTGCACATTTATAGCTCTGAATATCATTTACATTCTCCCTCCCTTCAATTTATCTACGTTCACTTTCATTGCAACACTCCTTCTCTGGTGTTCCTGATACCAAGAAGTAGATTTGTGTTTGATCTCCTCCTTCTGTAGTACCCCCATAATCCTGCAGAAAGGCACTGACTGGGCCTAGAATGTATTGCTCCACTGGTTATTGTAACGTGAATATACCGCATTCAGCATCACTTCCTATATCCTGTTCACCAGGCCTTTCCAAATGGGTAACAACCTACATGACTGCTTACAAACCGTTAACGTGTTTCTGTGCCTCAGCTGAAAAACATACTTAATGTCATGCTGATATAATGGTGCTGTCACTGAATCAGCTTATAGAATAATTTTACTGATCTAGTACCATGTTTTGTAAAGATAAGTGCTTTATATTTTCAATGTGATGAATTACCACATAGGTGGCAGTACACTAAACACTGAAAGTGTGATAAGAGACTTAGGGACACAGGTGGACAGTGGTCTCACCTTCGATAACCACTTCGCCACAAGAGTCAGTAAATTCTCTCACCTTCGATAACCACATCGCCACATCAGTCAGGAAATCCTTCTATGTGGCACACCTCATCACTAAGGGCTTTTCATCCAGAAAAAAAGGAAGTCATTGTCCCACTGTACTCATCCCTCATTAGAACCATTATAGAATACAACGCCCCATTTGCTATATACCTCTCAAAACATCTACAACAACTGGAAAGGCCACAAAAATATCTCACTAAAAGAATCACAGGCCTAAAGAGATGCCCTATGCTGACCGTCTAATAAAACTCCAGCTATACTCTGTCACATATCATCTACTCAGAGGTGATCTCTGCTTAACATACAAGGCCATGTCAAACCCAGAGCTGTTGGACATGCTACACTTAAAGAAATCCCAATCCCTCAGAGCCACACATTCCAGGGATCTAAACCTTGTCATCACAATGAACAAAACATGCCGGAGGGATAGGTTCCTGACCCAGAGACTCCCCAGACTCTGGAATAGACTGCCCATACATGTCAAGCAGAGTGTCTCTTTGGCCCTCTTCAAAAGGAACCTTGATGATTGGATGAGAGATAGGAAATTCACCCCGGGGATCACATCAGTCACCCTGCTAGACAGGGGTCCAGGGAAGTAAATATTGTGGGAAGAAATAGCCAGGGAATTGTTATGGCCAGGCTTGTATAGGCTCTAGGGCCAATAGCCTAGTACCAACCTATGAACCTATGAACTTGAGACCTTTAACTAAGTCATATTCTTCTCCCTAAGCACTGCCTTCCCAATTTTACAAGACCGCAGTTTTTTTCATTTCTTTCACTCCCCCATTACTTAGTTTTTAGCTTGTTTGTTTGTTTGTTTGTTTAAGACTGATGTGCCATGTAACTGAGTGCAAGAACAGAAATGTAATTAATACAGTACCAGTAGTATGGATTACAGCAACTCACCATAACGTTCCATGTGAGTTGGTCATCTCGCCTTCATTCTTACAAATGGGGTTTGGAGCCGATCCCTCAGCTCCAAGTCAGCTACTTTCACAAGCTCGAGGTTTTCAAGTAGCTCAAGGCCAAGTCCCTATCCCATGATGCTCTCTACCTCACCTCAGATCTAGTTTGCTAATCCCAATATATACAACATAAGTAACATGAGTATAACTCCAGCCTGAGTAACAAATCCTATACAAAGGCCCACTAGACCTCAAATCTCTTACTCGTTCTTCAAGAAGCCTGGAGGGGGAAGGCAGGAGGGAATGTAAGAATGAAGGTGAGATGAACAACTCACATGGAACATTATGGTGAGTACATAACTTCTTTATGTGAAGTTGTTTAATCTCGCCGTTCATTCTTACAAATGGGTAGTGTCCCAAGCACTATTTATCCTGGGTGGCTCACAGGAGTATATTCCTGAGGACACTGGAAGCAAAGGAAGCCCTGTCCCTGGAGGCCTTGTCTATTTTGTAATGCGTAATGAAGGTATGTGGTTTTTACCAAGTGGCAGCTGCATATATTATGTCTAATGGCAGTCTAGCCATGTAAGCCAAAGAAGTAGAAACAGCCCTTGTGCGCCTTCACTTTATGTTCTAGCGGTTGATTCACGGATGAATATGTGAATTTTATACAATCTGTTAACCATTTGGAAAGAGTGACTTTTGACACTGGTTGCTCTTTCTTGGTATCTGAATGAGAGACAAAAAGTTGTTCTGATTTTCTGAATTCTTTGGTTCTATCTAAATAAAATCTGAGTTGTCTGTGTACATCAAGTTTATGCATCATATACTCCAACTTGTTGGAATGGTGACTGAAGAAAGTTGGAAGTTCAATTGTTTGATTTAAATTAGCCTAGAAAGGTTGTGGGACCTGGCTATGTTGGAAATCAGAGCAGCCAAGTTGTCAATTTGAGGGAGTGAAGAAAAGGATGGAGACCCCCTGACGAATGTGTCAGCAGATCTGGAACTGGGTCCAGAATCCAAGCCTCCTCCAATTGGCAGTGTCAAAGGAAAGGGAACCAGATCTGTCAAAGCCAGTAAGGGGCTATCAGAATTACAGTCCTTCCCAGGGCTTTGGCTTTCTGCAGAAATTTTGGAATTAGGGGAATGGGTGGAAATGTATAAAGAAGTCCCAGGGGTCAAACATGGATGAGAGAGTCCCTTGGGTTTTTCATTGGTGGGGGATTCAGGGCAAAGTAGCTTCTGCATTTGGCATTCATGGGGGATGCAAACAGGTCACAGCAAGGCTTTCCCCATCTGCGAAAAATCCTCTCCGCTACCTCGTTCTTGAGGAACCATTCGTGTGGCATCAGAATAGCTCTGCCTAGTTTGTCCACAATCACGTTGGATTTCCCCAGGATGTGTGTCGCTATCAGAAAGTGCCAGATGGATACAGCCCACTGCCAGACTCTTAGAGCCTCTTGACAAAGGGGATAAGACTTGGTTCCCCCTTGTTTGTTGATATACCAGACTACTGACATGTTGTTGGTCTGAATCGCAATCGTTCCCAGAGGAAGAGAGTCCTGGAAACACTGCAATGCCAAAAATACTGCTTTCATCTCCAGAACATTGATGTGCAATTGTGACTCTGTCTTTGACCAGGTGCCTTGGGCTGTTCTTCCCTGAAAAAGCTCCCCCCACCCTATCAGAGAAGTGTCCGTGGTCACCATGGCTGATGGTGGGGGAAGAACAAATGGGCAACCTACTGTTACATGGTGGCTGGTCAACCACCATTGTAGATCCTTTTTGCATGAAGCTGTAATGATTATCAAGAATGACATCGGAAGTTGTTGGTAAGACCATTGGGTGAAGAGTAACCATTGAAGTATTCTCATGTGCATGTGCCCTAGAGGAACTGCTATGGGAGTTGCTGCCATAGTACCTAGCAGTTTTAAAACTTGAGAGGCTGGTACTTTGTTTTGTGCCAGAATGTCTGATGCCTGTTGCCGAAGTGTGACTATTATTTTCAAGGGCAGTTTTACTATAGCAGTGGTGGTGTCTACATCTGCTCTGATAAAGGAAATATGCTGCGATGGTGACAATGCAGACCTGTTGAAATTTATAGTAATTCCTAAGTGGGGACACAGTTTTAGAGTGAGGTCCCCGGATTGAGCTAGTTGATGCCTGGTGGTGGTGGTGAGGAGCCAGTCGTCCAGGTACAGAAACATTCGGAATCCTAGATGCCTCAGGTGAGCCATAACCACTGCCATGCATTTGGTAAACACTCTGGGGGCTGTTGTGTGACCAAAGGGCAGTGCTCGGAACTGATAATGACTGGCTCCTAGCCAGAAACGCAGGTGATCTCTGGATGGTCTGGCCATTTTGATATGGTAGTTCACATCCTTGAGATCTATAGAGCACATCCAGTCATTTATTCTTAGAAATGGAAGAATCGACTGAAGTGAGACCATCCGGAACTTCTCGTTCTTTACAAATGTGCTGAGTTTGCTGAGGTCCAAGATGGGCCTCCAGTCCCCTGTTTTCTTTGGAACTAAAAAGAATCTTGAGTAGGTTCCGGATCCTATCTGGTCTGCCAGGACTGGCTGGATGACTCTTTTTTTCTAGCAACCTTTGAATTTCTATGGTTGCTTGATCCCTGAGACTGGGTGGAACGTCTGGGATTTTCTTTCATATGGGGGGGGGGGGGTCTGTGAAAGGAATGACATATCCTCTGGATATAATGCTTTGTACCCAAGAGTCTTTTGTAACTTTTAGCCATACGTCTGGATACAAAGACAAGCGACTCCCGACTGCCTCCAGAGTAGGACAGTCGGGCCTCCTTTCAGGAGCACTGGTAGGGCTTCCCAAAGAACTGATCCCTGTCACACTGATTTTGCAGACCCCCTCTGCCACCTAGGTGGCATCTTCCATTATTGCCCCTCCTCTGCCCCTGGAGGTGGGTTCACTGCATGTGTTCTGAAAGGCTGCTTGGGACTTGCAGAACCAAATTTTTCCTCCATTTTTTCCTTTGGGGTAAGGTCTAGTAGGGGTGGAAAAACGGACTCCTACGGCAGATAGAGTCTTTCCGTTTTGTTCACATCTAGCTGTAGTACTCTGTAGAGTATCTCCAAGCTCTTTAAGGAGATCTCCCTGAAGTCTGGTAAAGTGTGTCAAATAGTTGAGCGATCGCATAGCAAAAGTCGCTGAACTAAAAATGCATGTCCCATACTTGTCCATAATCCTGGAATCTCTATTAGGAGGATGGACAGTAGAAGAGGTTTCAGACATCTCTTTCTTGGTGGCCACCACCACCACCATGGCATCAACCGGCACACCTTTGGTAAGAAACATTTTGTCCTGCAGAGAGGTAATAAACCTGTTGGGCCTCTGAGGGACAGGTTCCACAGTATCAGGGAACTCCCACACCCTTTGAGCAACTAATTGCATTAATTAATCGAAGGGTGGAGTCACCCAGAAGGTGGAGGGTTGAGACCCAAAGGCCATCAGAAACACCGACATCATCAGTAGAATTAACGGACTGCCAGTCACCCCTCTGTCTTAAGATCTCTAGGATATCAACAAAAGAGATATCCTCTGAGGGGGGCCGTGGGGACCCTTCTGACTCCTCTAGGTCAGTGTCTGATGTGACAGACTCCTGTGGGGAGTCTAAATGCCTCCTCTTGCAAAGCTTCTTCCTGGGAACCTCATCAGCAGGAGCTTCTGGTGAGGTCTCTGTAGAACATGGGTCACCCAATGGGGCTACCTGATGCTCTGGGTCTCTACGCTTTAAGGGGACCTGTGATGCAGAGGTAGAATGCGGCACTTTCAGGGATGAGGAAGTAGGCCCTGATGAAGTGGGTGTCTTTGGAGACATAACTCTCCTCATGGCATCGAAGACCCCTCTGCTCCGATGTGAGGAAGCAGCTGGTTCCAACGAAGATGGCAACTTCCCCAGCACCAAAACAGTGGGCTCCGAACCAGATGAAGGAGCCAAACTCATCCGTTCCGAAGCTCCGAGAGGACGGGTCAGAACTGACCCATCAGTTTGACTCTCCCCCCGGATCCAACTGAAGAGTGTCAGCTCCCAGACTCCTTAATAGGCACCGAAATAGTCTGAGTCAACGTAGGCGATGGCACTGGAACAGGCCTTGGCACCGAGGGTTCCACGATCATCAGTATTACCTCCTCTGGCTCCAAAGGCCCGGCTCGGCTCAGAGGAGGAGCAGACACAGTAGGCAAGGACGTCTTTGGCTCTGAGACTGGTTGGGCCAGAGCCGACAACAGTTTGGCTAATGCTGGGTTCTGGAGGAGCCTCTGCACCACTCGGTCCACATCCACATTGGAGAGCCTCCTCGAAGAACGAGTTGAAGGGATGGATGAAGCCACCGATTGTAAAATTGGTGAGTTCAAAACTTTGAAGACCGGCTCTAATACCAGGGGCCGGCTCCGAAAAACTTGCTCACTGCTCGGTTCTGAGGTCTGTGGAACCGGCGATTGCACCTTCTCAGCTAATTTTGGAGCAGAAGACTTTGGCTCCAAAGAAGCTTTTGAAGACTTAGATCCCTTGGAAGATTTTGAAGTCTGATCAGCCTTATCAAGAGATTCCTGAAAATCAGGTTTCAACTAACCTCTGTCCACTAGTTTTCTTCTACATTCTAACAAGACTCTGCTGCTGAATGAATGACAAATGGAACAGTCCTCCTGAAGATGGACTGCACCCAGACAGTATACACAACTCACATGTAAATCAGTAATGGACATTTTTTTGTCTGCACTTAGGGCATTTCTTAAACCCTGACTTCTGTCTCTCTTTCTCCTTATGATCAGCCATAATGTAATGGTGACAGAAATAAATATATATATATATATATATATATATATATATATATATATATATATATGTGTGTGTACTTAACTGCCTAGACAAAACAAACACACTGGCTAGGCGCACACTATTTTAACAATTAAACAGTTGAACAGCTAAAGAGTTAAACAGCTATAACAACAACACTTTAAACCACACACTACGAAATTAACAGTTAAACAGTTAGTTAGAATTAAACATTCTGAAGGGGTTAGGGACTAACTAAAATGAAAGGCCTAAGAGCAGCCGCTCTATAAACACATTTTTTCTGAGAGAAAATAAATCAAAGAAAATAACTAAGTACTAGTCTATGTTAAACTAGGAAAAATACACTCTTCCTATAATATTTTAATAGAAGTGTATTGCATAAATTTAGAAAAGATGAATATACTGACCTGAGCTCCACTCTCAACCTCCAATCTGTTGCAGCAGCAAATTAGATCTGGGGTGAGGCAGAGAGCATCATGGGATAGGGACTTGGCCTCGAGCTACTCGCAAACCTCGATCTTGTGAAAGTAGCCGACTCAGAGCAGAGGGATTGGCTCCGAACCCCATTTGTAAGAAAGAACGGCGAGATTGAACAACTTCACATCAAGCAGTTTCTCAATATAACTTTAAGCAAAAAATGCAACTGGCAGTTTAGTAGTTGTTACCCACATAATGTTCTTGTTAATGAAAAGACAGCATACAGAGTGCAGAGTATAATGCTTGGATCATAAAGACTGAATCCATTCTTGGTGGGATATTTCAGTAAACAAAAACTGCCACTATTGTTTTAGTCAGACTGTAACAGGTTTGTGAGTTGCACTCTGCACTAAAGCTTATCAATCCTGCAGCAGGTACACTACAAATATGTGACTGAAGCTGTAAATGAGTTTTTTCCAGTAGAATGAAAATGTGTTCACTTACGACATTTATATTCGAAATGTCTAAAAAATGCATGAGTTTGTAACTGCATTCAGCTGGAAAATGCAGCAATTGTACACAGGGTAGCAAAAATGTACAGCAGATATGTGAAACTGAAGACCATAATTATTCTACTCCATGATTACAAGGTATATGACCATTCCTAGACCAGGAAGTTAAAAACTGTATAAGTAAAATTAGAAGATTTTCTAGCCAAGAACAGGAAAACAAACATCCTAGCAAATAAATGGATAATTCTTCTTAACTGCATCTATGATTTATGTATGGAGAATATATAAAACAAAACTACATAAACAACAATGACAAAAGGAAAATAAAGGCAGGAAAAGAACTACCATGGAGAGTATTAATTAAAAATTTCAGTTGTTCTCTGGACTTATGTCTCTCCTATGATGTTTGGAAATTAAACCAGTGTGAGCTTACTACTCACTAATTCTTTTAGTTAAGAAATAGCTACAAAAAGGTTTAGCTGCAAACATTTGCTTTTCTTTCTTGTAATCTATTGGTTCAAAGTGATTTTTCTATTTTCTCTGCACAAATGTATTTTTCTCTGCACTTTTAACTAACTGTACTACTTAATTCCTTCTTTCTTAAGCATTTTTATTCATTTTTTTTTAAAAAGTTAGTGATCATCTATTTGATTATTTATTAATTAATAAGACACTACTGCTAAATGGTGGCAGTCTGTTGTCTAGACTGCTATGCTACACATTACCATTTATGTTTATAATTATTCAGCTTATTAACAAGAGTGAAACAGAAACTGAGAGATCCCCAGTCAAATAATCTGGGGTGTAACAGTTTGCTACCCTGAACCAGAAAAGAAGGCTGTTCTGTTGGAAAATATTACTAGCCTTTCCTGGAAAAGAATGTGCATAAGTGTGTGTGCATGGTACATAAACCCTGAAAGACACTGAAACCAAGATAGAGTAGTGAGAAAGGAGTCTGGATAGTCAGAGAAAGACTCTGCTTGGTGAGGTATTTAGCAAGAAGCCTATTTTTGGGCATGGTTGGTGTAGACCTATAAGCAAAGTAGCAGTGCATATATCTTGAATGCTCATGTGGCCAAGCTTCACTTGTTGAATTGTTTTGTGATTCATATTTATGTGACTTTTTATATTGCAATCTATTTAGTACTAGAGGAGTGATTGAGAAGCCACCCTCTGGTGGCAGTCATATTTTAAATTTAGATAATTTATTTGTGAGCTGTAAAGCAGTTCTGCAGAATGTCGCCCCTGACCACCATAAATCATGTTGGGCAGCAGTGGTGGGTTTCAAACTTCCATTCATCTACACCTTGTACAAATGAAGATAATGGGGACCCTGTAAGCTTTGAGAGTTATACTGGTACTTGTGACAATCTAATGAATGAGAGGAATCTCAAGGATATAAGTAACACAGTTTTATAAACAAAGGATCTGATATTGAGAAACACATGCAGGGAGTGTATAAAAATTGTGGAGTTGTGATGCGAATGTTATTTATAGAAAACAAGATAAACATTGCATTTGATAATTATTAACTGTTCTGGCCTACATTTAGGGAAATAAGTTGGATAAGCAACAATCCATTTGAAAAGAGAAAACATAAAGTGAATACATTCTGAAATTAACCCTTTAGGATAAGTGTTCATTATACAACAAGCTGTGTTTGAAGAAGAAATGGATATGTTAAGGGGGGGGTAGAGCTGCAGTTCATGCTCCACCAGAGGATAACTTAGATTTCTAGACCTAGATTAGTCCGCTATACTCATGTTGTTGATGAATTAGCTAAGTTATCTATTTCAAAAAGCCTATAAACATAGATATACTTGACTAAGCATTGATTACAGCAAATCAAGAGTTTGTTAGTGCATTCTGAACATGTTAAACACCAGATGTGTGATTTTCTAACAGGTTTATTTAATATAATTGCAAACAAGGAATGGGCATAAAAACTGGGTAAAAAACACAACCCAAAACCACTATGGACAGGAACGAAAAACAATAAAAAAGACTCAATATTTAGTGCTTTTGTTCTTTTACTTATAGAACTTCATCAGAATCACAAGTAAAATACCAAGCCATACCTCTCAACCTCTTAGACCAAAAAAATCTGGAAAAGCCATAAATAATGGGGGGGAAAGGCCCCCAAAAAAGGACACTTTGTAAAAAGTTACTCTTACAAACTTAGAAAGTTGATAGAATAATAGAATTTGCATCAGTATGAATTTTCTGAAGGGTATGAATTCTGAAACTTAAATATCTGTCATTATTTTCTGACTTCAACCCTCAGTAGTATTCCAATGGTTTGCCAGAAAACCACACTTTTATGAGAAAAAGAACACAAATATGAGGCAAAATCTGGACAATCTGCAAAAATCTGTACAGTTGAGAGGTATGCAAGCACATTTTATCCATAAAATCAATAAATCAATGAACCTAGCAAAATACAACACTAATTAATATAAATAAGACAGCAATGACTGTTTAAAGCATCATAAACACAGCTAAATAACTAAATGTATTTGTATTTAATAAACTTCTGATGTAAATGTCTCATTTAATCCAGAAAAAAACATCAGCATGTAAAAACACTTGCCATTTAAGTTCCAAATATTCAAAAAAATTATTGTACTGTTCCACAAACAAATTAGAATCAACTTTTTGAATGACCATGAAATAAAACTTCTTGAAAGAAGTACAACTACAACTATGCTTAGCCAAAGCATTGTTTACATCTTTATTTTTCACAGCATCAATGTGTTCACTGATACGACAGTTTAGATATAAAAACACTGGCAGAAACAACGCATGGCCATATAAACTAAACCTGTACAAGTACAATTAAATCTACCCTTTGGTTCAAAAACAAAGACTAAATGCTTAAAAAAATATTGACTCTCAGGATAAATAAACCTATAGTACCTATACCCTTGACATGGAAAAGTACCCAAGGGTCCTGTTCCCTGAGGAACATAGTCCATCCTGACATGTTCCAACAATTCCTTCAAATTGCAGGTTCTATTATAAATAAAATTTGGTTTAACACCTATTATATCACTAAGATCCTTATTCTCAAGTATAACCTTTCAATTTTCTGCAATAATATTCTTTACCTACTCCCTTTCAAAACTCATAGGAATTGGAAAAGCCAGAGTCTTGCCATCCTTAATGTCTTCATCTTTTTTCTTAGCAGCAAAACCTGACCACAAAATAGAGGAAAACCTGATGACCCTTTCACCAATGACCTGATCTGAAATCTCTGTAAATTTGAGATAAGGGTACCCCCCTTTCTAAAAACATATCAAGTAACATGTTAACCTCCCTTCTAAATACTTCATAATCACTAATAATACAACTAATTCTAACAATCTGACCTTTGAAAATATTAAATTTCATAAATGTCAGGTGAAAACTACTGAAATATAAATAATTATTACTGAATTTTTCTTTCCTGAAAATATTACTAGCAAATGAATTGTTGTAACAATCTAAAACCTAATTGAATATCTGAAAAGTTGACTGTAGTACCCATACCACTTATCTCAAATCTTAACCATTCAACACACTTGTTCATGTCACTAACGTTTTCAAAATCCTGTTTATCCTTCCAAATAAAAATAAATCATCTATGTACCTTAGATAGAAGGTAACAAACCTGAATAATGGAAGGCTAGCCAGATATTGACTCTCCCACCAGCACATAAGTAGATTAGTAAAGGAGGGGGCTACTTTTGTCCCCATAGCCACACCAAAAATTTGCTGGTAAATTCAGGATTCAAAAACATAAAAGTTGTTACTAAGCACTAAATCTAATAATATACTAATGGTTTTATAGTCTAAACTCAGCTGACGTATACGTGTTTGGTTAAAAATAATTCGACACATTCAATACCTTGTTCCTGGTTAATAGAAGTATACAAAGAATTGACATCAACAGTACATAAACAACTCTCACTTTCATCAAAAATATACTTTTTCAACTCATCTAAAAAATTCTACGAGTCTTTCAAAAAATATTTGCTGCCCTGAACAACAGGATTTAATATATTAACAACATAGAAATATTCACAGTTTTGTTCCTAGGAGAAGAAATTATAAACCTGAATGGGGACTTGTTCTCATTTTTATATATCTTTGAAATTCCGAGCAGTCCCCAACTCAGGCTGGTCAACAGAACAAATATTAAACTTGTCAATAGACAAACCATTTTGATGTAACAAATTGAACATGTTAAGTCAATTAACATGAATCTTTTGACCACAAATTCCTTGGAAATGTTCCTGTAACTGTTAACGTCATTTAATAACAATAACATTGCATCAGTGTAATCTTTCTTGCACAGAATAACCAAACCATTGCCCTTATCTGCTTGAATATATCTCAGATTGCTTCTATCACATAAGTACCTTAAAGCTGCTTTTTGGTCTTTATTTCAGTTAAAACAATAAACCACGTTTCCTTGCTGAAAAGCTTCCATGTCTAAACAATCTGTATATATCATCCTCACAAAGCTTTCTAAAAACATTAATAGCCCCAATCAATGGAGGGTTAACTTTGCTTCTTTTCTTTAAGCCATGCTCAACATTATTAAATTGTTTAAACAAATACTTTAAATTTAACTTCCTACTAAACTGTTTGAAGTCAAGAATAACTTCAGTAACTGATGCATGATTAGAAGGAATAAAAGAAAATCCTTTTGACAGTACCTCAGTCTCAGCAAGTGAAAAAAACAGTATCACTTAAGTTGAAAATATGCCAATGGGGCTTCAACGGTTCTTCCTTTTGATTCGGTCTCTCCCCTTCACTACCTTCTCCTCCTTGGGTGAGGAAAAAAAAAAACAATTATGGGCTGTGTCGTCAACCATGGAAACAGTAGATGACTCAGTGGGTGCCTCATCCGCCAATGCAGCTGGAACTGCAGACTCAGACACAGAACCACCAACACTGGAACGATCAGATGCCCTGAATCTGACGTCATCACCTGAAAAAGAATCCAGTTGGTCCATTCACCTTTTTGTAACTTTTATTTACTATATATTGAATTACTAGCCTTTGGTCTACTGTTACATAACACAGCTTTGCTGCAGAAGTTCGATATTTGATCTTTGTTGCAAAGTAGACAATTCCAAACAAAGTTAGTGAAACGAAGTATTGAATGGTACATAAGCTGCACTTCTTACTGGACTTCTTTATGTCATTAGCCCTGTGTGATCTTTTATTTTGCTGACCTAAACAAAACATTGTTGCTTTTCATAAGTAATGAGTTATGTTTTTTTCTTGGAATGTAAATAGGTTAATAACTTGAATAAAATATATATTACATTCACATGCTTTGAACATTCATAGTCTTGTCCTGGTGCAATTTTTCTTAAAGAAATACATTTAGATGAACATGAACATGAGAAAGTCCTTAAAAATTTCTCCCAGACTGTACTGTCTATCTCTCTCTTCAGGCAAGTACAAACACATAGCAGTTCTGCTTACAAAAATAGCTGATATTATATTACATGAAATGTTCCCTATAGAGTGTGAAATCTGTTTTCATTCCTCAGAAATTCATACCACTAAATGATGAAGTGATGCATGAAGCATTAATAAGCAATTTTCATTGCCCTGGAAAGAAGAACAGATGTTGGTTGTACATAAGCAAGATGAAAGCTATTCAATTTTTCATTTAGACCCGTATCATTTCTAAATGCAGGTTACAGATATTTGCTTCCCTTCTTGCTAATATCATTTTTTCAACTACACTAATTGCAGTTGATCTATGTTGATTGATGCTGAGAAGTAATAATGCAGGTACTTCTTTCTAACTGTTATATATTATATCATCTTTCTGTTAATATTCTTAATAAATATCTGTTCCAGCTATGAAACAGATATTTCAAAGAAATATCTGTTTAATAGCTGGACCTGGGAACAGAAAACGTTAAAAAGTAAACAAAAAGGTTATTCTTTTGGGGCATGGTTCTGCTTGTTATTTCATGGGTTGGCTTAATAATGCTGTTCATTATTTAAATTCATTAAATGCCTAACTTGTCCTGGTCCATACCTAAGATGAAGGTCATGATGTCTCTTGGAAACATTCCAAACTAAAACCTGACAGTTTCAAATTTTTGAAGCTTATAAGCAACTGGAAATGTTACTTTTCTCTAGCAAAAATGTCTTCTACCTTAAGCAATGATCTCTTCATTTAACAATCTAAAGATATTCCTGCATAATATAAAATAACTTCATTGCCTAGCCAGGGAAATACTGAGACTGTTACTCCATAGAGCATTTTTGGGATGCAGTACAAAAGTCACAGTTAGGTAGTTAGCTAACTGACTCTGACTGTGTTGCAGCTGACCGCTGCACTTCTCCACGAAATGTCTGTCCTTCCCACATAGTATAGGCAATTGTATAAGATTTACAGTACACGTTCCTATTTGTAAGTTGAAACAAGGACTAGCTTCTGATAGTAACCTCCAGATTTCTCAAAAATCTCAGCAAATGCTGTTCTCACATAGTGTTTATTAAGTGTGTCAGTGCATCAACTTTATTAATGTCAGAGCTGAAGGGGAACACCATAATGTTCAACTGCAAGCAAATCAGATAACAGCAATTGTCCTGGCCCCCTTCAGTAAACACATCACACCGAATGACATTTGATGACCTTTATTAAACTTCCATAAACTTGATTGTTAATCAATAGTTATTAATTTCAACCAAACATGACACAGGTGAAAATAACATCCATGAAAAGAAAACATAAAATAAATAACCATAAGGGCAGTGTAACCACTCACCCTTGGAATAAGCAGCATCCCCCATTTGCTCACTTATCCTTACACTTACAAGGCAGCATTACACCGCTCACCTTCAATTTATTGAATTACACCTCCAACCAAATAAGCAGCTCTGCTTGCTTATTTACTTATCAAGCAGTGCAACTGCTCACTTTCCTTCTCAACTTATTGAATTGGACATCCAACACCAGAGGGGGAACAGAAGAGGAGAAGCCTGCCCTCTTCTCCCCCCACCAGCCTGACCAGGCTGTTCCCCCTCTCTCCGACCAAACTTCCAACAACCTAACCACCATTAAGGCCCATCCTCCCTAACCAAACTGGATCCATGTCATCCTTCCTAAAACTCTGTCACATAACCAACAAATATAGCCAGTTACCTAACAGCTGAAAGCAAACCTGTGATCCCTCTCCTATCCTAAAGTAACAAACCATAACCTCATAATCTAACATAACCCACAACATAACCCCAACAGCAAATGGCATCCTGCCAATGATTCCCAGGGCATTTCCAACCAAATTGACAACCCAAATACTAATCCCTCTGCCCCTTAAAACCATGCAAAGACAATTGCATACCATCATGCCATGTCGCAACCCCATTTTACCACCTAATGACTATAATAACCAAATAAAGTCTCTTCACTTGAAACCATCCAGAAGCCAATGCATACCCTCACATCAGATTGCAGCCCCATTTACCTGCCCAATGAATATAACCAACACATGAGTTCTCTGATCAAAATTCCAATTGCACCATCATGTCTAACCGCAGCCCTGTTTAACTGCCCAATGTACCTATTAATATTCAAATGACATCTCCTTCAAATCAATATTGTAGTAATCCATGTCACCAGTTTTCTGAAATAAACATTCAATAACATCCTAGCATGTCATGACCAACAAAACACCTTCCAATGGCTGATAACCCATATCTGTATCAGTACCTACCCAGTGAATGCAGGAAGTCCAATGCAGCCCAAAATGAGACCATGTAATTGATATACCATCATGCCCCACTGCAACACTCCCCCATTGGTCTACTAATGATTAAATGAAAATACATTTTTATAATGGATTTAATTACATACTCATCCTGCATCATGCCCAATACCCTTATGAAACAACATCTGGCGTCCAAAAACACCTTGTTAATTAATTCAAGCCCATGAAAAGACCACCCTAATCATAGACCTATGACCCTCTATTTGCAAACTACCACCCGTTGCAAACCATTTAACTTGACAGAGCCAATATTCGCTAACCTTCACACTGACAAACATACCGTAAACCTTTCAGCATATGCACCACTAACAATCCTACCACTCCAGCCGTCACTGGTTAATTCTCCTTACCGAACAAAAACGCCCCACCTTGTTAACATGCCCAACAAATAAACTCAAAATCCATCCCACCAATCTCCTATCCCAACAACCGCAAAACAATTTGACCCAACTCACAATACCCCCACTCTATGACTCCTGCAACCTGCATCTAATCTCTATAACCTAACACCCGCCAATAGCAACACCAACAACCCATACCACTGCCATATTAACCAAGTGAAAATGGTCCCTACTCCCCCTGAGTGCACCTGCTAAAGTATGATGCCTGCTAGATTGGAACCAATATCAAAGTCTCACATCCCTCTTTCAAACGTCCTACCCTGGTCGTACTAAGCTACCCATCCCCCATCCCTACCTCACCATAACTTCAGAAACACAACCTTTTTTATAAGAAGGAACTAGTCCTACAAACTGACCACCACACTCTCTGATTCAATAAAGAGTCCATAATGGAATCCCATCCATTACCCACCTAACAAAATCTGGCTGTTTTAAATACCCAACATGTCTTCCTCATCTATCACCTGTACCTACATATACCTACCCACCCACTAAGCGTGTATAAACCACCTGCCACCTACCAACATAAACCCCACCCCTTGTAACTAAATGATACTGACAAGGGAAAGGCCGTATCTTACTGCAACAAGCATCTATGCTCGACATGAGCTCTACCCCAAGGGAAATTAACACCCCAAGATCCCCTAACCTGAAAATGACTAAACAACCTTATTCATTAGAACAATACCCCATCTGAGGATGGGCTCCAAACTCTCCATAATTAAACCTTAACACCCGCTTCACTGATCTACCTCGCGACATATATCCTCCTTACCCTCAATACTCACATGCTGCATGCGCTCACGCCAAAATGTAGAGGTACAACTGTAACACCACCTGCGAGTACAATCAATGCAGATCCATCAGTGAAAAACAACTTACAACAGCATCCATCACCTGGTAAGACCACATCCTTCACCCCATCAGCTGATACAACCTCTGCGCTGAACCATCTGTGACCGCCTTGCGTAACCCTCCAATTGTAGAAAGATCCATCATAGCACCACCATCTGCAAAGAAAATTAAATATAAGTCATATGAAACAGAAACAGTCTGACACAACCTTGCCCCCTTCATCTACCTCCCCAACTCTAGGCCAACTTCACCATACACAACTTAACCCACTGAACTCCCCCTCAGACAGTCAAACTCATAACCCATGAAAAACACTCAAAACCCCTCTTTAATTTTGTCAGGCTTCTGAGCACAAAGAAATAAGTTTTGCATGTAACCTTCCTATTCCCCTTAGCAACTGAAAGAGTATAACAGATAACATATCGATTGTGACATCATCATACAAATATTTAGTAGTTGTAGCAAGTACCATGCTGCTAACTATGGTGCCCCACTGACATCACCATGACTGCCCTAAAACTACCCACACTATGCTGTCATGACTCACTGATCATTCCCCTATTAATACAAAAGTAAAGGCTAGAATAAGGAAACAGTCCATGAGTCAAGTCTCCTGCTATGAGCTGTCAAACACAGTAGGCAACCGCTCCATGCCTGTGACCAATGCAGTGACAAGAGCTTTATGAAGAAAGAAAACTGCCTGATGTAACTCATACTGCCGAGCACTGCATGTTGGGAATACCTAGGACCAGACTAAAAATACAGAATCACTTCAAGATGCTAGACCCTGTGTGGTCAGACTTAGAAATTACCTATAAAATATGTAATCGATTCTCTGGGTATCCCAAATTCTATTGAGCCTCTTCCCTAGAGAAGAGCAACAGGCTTGGTAAAGCAATGAGTACCCTGTATTCCCTTCATTGCAACACAGAATGCAAATTTGTACGTGCAAAACCCAATAAATTCCCGACATGGGCATAGACACCCTAATGAAACACACACAAATGTCATAGTACCATGTAAATTAGTTAAATCATGCAGCACAGATCTACCTTCCAAAAAGGTTTCACAATTAGTTCTACTATATAGCTTCTTTGTATCTCCTTACAATGATCCCCCACTTACCAATCAAATGTCCGTGCAGACAAGACCTCAACCATTTAGGGAATGAAACGGCTGTACCAGCGTACCAGGTGCTAAACCTCTAAACTCCAAAGGGTCTTCTATTAATCAAACCTTGCACACTGTGCTACAAAATAACACCTTGCCACTCAACCGAATCCCAGCCCCTACCAATGTCCCTTACTGCTATGTTTTTGACATTTGTCACTTGCAATGTAGAGCATTCACTCACCACATATTCTTCCAAGATTTAATGTTAAGAATACAGTTATATTGTTTATTTAACATTCCTCCAGAATCTCTACCTACATCTATATCCATAACTAACTACCTATGTAGTTATCTTATTCATATGTCTATATATGTAGGTGCAATGGACGATCATAGTAAATTACTACCTTTACCTCTTGGCCTCAGTTGTATGCTCTACCTGCTGCCAACTCAACAACCTTAATCAACCAATAGCAGTACGTAAAATATTTTTTTTTAATCCATAAAGCAACGCAAAGTAACTGTGATTACATACACTTTTTTATTTTTTATTTAATAAATATAGTTGTAAATATAGCAATTTCCACTGCATAAAGCAGTTGATAAATTACAAAACAGTTGCCACAACCAGACCAGTTATTGAAACTGCTTCCATCAAGCCTTAGCAACTCACAGACAGCTTGAACTGCACTGTTTTAGGCATTAGAATCAAGTCCTGGAGGACACCACATTTCAATTCTTCAAGAAAGCAGTTTTCATTAAAACAACCAAAATAAGTTTGTCAATGCAGATATCCAATATACTCAAGGTGATTCAAGGGCAATAAGTCTATGTAACCCACTGAAAGGAGGGTGAATGCATCGGACTTAGTGAACAGCGTCCCCACTAAAACTGGAGAAGAACAACGGTAAGCACAAAGACTGCAATAACCAGTGACACTAATGAAATTTCGAAGAACTAAGCACAAAAAAACTGCTGACACTACAAGCTCTCAAAACCTTACCTCCCCCCTTCCTCTTTCTTGAGTGTTACTACTTAACATGGATGTACAGTTCCTGCGTGTTACATGTCTCATGCCCAAGCCCGCAAAAAAAGAGCAGTCACTTCACCTCACCTCCCAGTCCACGAAAAAAGGCCACCTCACCTTAGCCAGGCACCCAAGAGCAGCCATTGCCACTCCACCACCCCCAGCAGTTGCTATGCCAGAAAAATCCTGCACGAGAAATGTCACTTCATCAGTATATGCTTAAACATGCTTCATCCTCTCAACTCGGCATCTCAGTACCATTGGTTCTATAATAAAACATTCAAACTGCTTAAAGTTCATTCCCTTATTGGTCTACTATAATATTCTCCCTCTGTCAGAATTAACTGCATTGAGTTTTTCTATAAAAATGTGTTATTCTTCTATGGAAACCAAACTGATGTATTTCTGAGTAGCAAATGTACATCTGTAAACCTCTTCACAGATCATTTCATTGCTACCAACAGCATCTTTAACAAGTGAACATGTTCACTGTATATTATTTAACTATTGGTAAAAATAATGACTTGTAAAGTGACAAACACGGACGATATGAGTAGTACACGGCAGTTACCCTGCTCATTGCCATATTCACCAGTTTGAAAGTGCTTAAGAAGGGAAAAACAGAGGACTGTGACTAACATATAGGTAATGTCTGGCAACGGAAATATTTATTAAAGGGAACTCACTAATGAATGGCATGCAGCAGAAAGCCATCACCACTATTTCCAGAATAATTTGCTCCATACAGTTAACTCCTACCATGCTGATATAGCATACCATAAAAAATTACCACACTCTTCTAAAACACAATACAATTTACCAGAAATTTAGTGATCTTTCTTTGTTTAAATAAAGATTATCCTGATGGTATAGGCAACAATTCTGGTCGCTTATACTGACCATTGGTATCACCAGTCGTCAGAATTTATCTTCTGCCTCTATACATCCACCAAGTTTTGTGCAAATGTGCAGATGGGATATGACTTCTATTAACATAAACTAGCATGGCTAAAACACAAATTTCAAACAAAGATTATCCTGATGGTAAAGGCAACAATTCTGGTCGCTTATACTGACCATTGGTATCACCAGTCGTCAGAATTTATCTTCTGCCTCTATACATCCACCAAGTTTTGTGCAAATGTGCAGATGGGATATGACTTCTATTAACATAAACTAGCATGGCTAAAACACAAATTTCTAATTAAAACCACTAATGGCTATAACCTTGTATAACATTTTGTACTGTATTATTTTCCTCCTAAAGCAGGGTATCAGCCTCCAAGGTTAATGAAGTGTGATGCAGACAGCATTGCCCAGTCCTGTAATCTGGATGCATACATGTTACCCACGGACAACTATTCATACTACTTGTGCATGAGCAGAACTGCAACTGCTCACTCCAGACACCTTCAAGTCGGGGACTCCTAACGCCGTATTCTAATGACACACACCACCAACCACTAAAGCCTTTACTGGCAACCACAGAAACCACCACTGAAAACACCCTGAGTAGCTGCCGACAAAATTCAAAACAAAAAGGGGATCAAGCCATACAACTTGACTACCAACATGTTGAAGAGCAAAACAGGGAACAAACAAAGTCGTCATTAACACACACTGCCCTAAATTTGAACCACAGCCCCCCAATGAAACGCACCATAAATTCTAGCCCAACCTTAATCAAAATTACCCTTTACATAGACACAAATACCACTAGCTCAATGTATCAAAAAAAAAAACTCTATAATAATATATGTTATATATACACAACACCACCAGAACCAGTACCCGGAGGCCTACCTTTCCTACTGGTATACCTACAGGTCGTCATGAGCATACCTTGCCTTAGCAAGTTCACGCCAAAAATGTGACTCCTACCCCAGTTACACTTGCCTAAAACCCTTTAAACCCCTACCACATTTCCTCCCAAACATCCCTGCATCTCATTTAACCCTTTCCTCCCATTATCCTCTTAATTCCTGCTACTCCATTTATCTAGCCCCACTTGAAGATGTCCCAAGACAAATAGGTCTGTTCCATACCTCATTACTAATCTGCATGTTCAGCATAACATTTTAACAGCAAATCATACAGTATATCCACTTTAACCAATATAACTAAACAAGAGTCAACATTTATTTATTTTATTTTATTTATTTATTTCCATATCTTGACTGGGATAGTCTGACTGGGTAAGTGCCCCTTTTCAGCAGAGTCCTGGGAAAAAAAATCCACAATACAGACAGCACTCAGATGCTAAAAAATCAGAAGTCCAATTAAATTAGTGTGATATTTAAGCACTGTTCAAATTCTGTGTACAACTGCTTCTGAGCTAATTGTTTCGACTGAAAGTGGTACAGAATAGACATAATGTCTGAATAAATCTGGGAATGAGAGCAATGTGCTATTAAAAGTCATGTGTGAAGCCTTTTCACAGTTAACAGTTCTTGTGACTTTAGTTTTGAAGCTATATAAGCATAAGTCACTGTTGCCACTTGTACTGTCTAAGTCTGAAAGTGACTGCTCAAGGGGCTTATTGTAGGATGTCTTGCCATGAAAAATACTTCAGCTGACTAAAGGACAACACAGTTCCTCTGTCTGAGATATATGCAGGCATGAAATCCCATAGCCATTTGACAGCAGCCAGGTGAATTCCAGAGTATATGCACTAAAGACAAATTTTTATTCTGGTACCAAATACAGACATGCACTTTTAAAAATCCCTTATTGACACTAGTAACCAGCAAATATAAACAAAACACTTCAAAAGTATAAGGGGGTCCTAAACCATCTTTCAGGAACAGATACCTGAATTGTGAATACAAAATGGGACTTTCCTTTTCCTGAACAGAAAGAAAAAAGTAGACAGATCACCTCCTGAGTTAACCATGTCTTCCTGCATGAGATGTCTATAAATATTTGAGGATGTTATTCTATACTGCCTATTACCAGGTCTATCCTGTACCATAAAGAATGGTAATATTTGCCTACTACAGAACATAGAACATGCAATAGCATAACAATCTTAGGTGCCTCCAGTACTCTCTGCTATTAATTATTCAGGTTGTTTGGAGGTATAGGAAGGATACTAACACTATTAACTTTGACTTCTTGCAAAATATATCTTCATTATTCCCTTCTCTTTATAGCCTGGCTCTTTTATAGGACTCTCTTCCAGACATCCCTAGAATAGCACTGCAGGTACACATACATGGGGTAGGGAGCATTTTGTGTAATAGTTTCCGAAGTGCTCTAAGCATTACCTCTGTCTTCTGCCATTGCTTCATTTAGGGAGGGAGATAATTCATAAACCATTCAATAGCTCATGGGTAATCAGTCCCTAAGATTTTAAAATGCAGAAGTGTCCTGTATAAATGGAAACTTCCCTTCATAAGTGACAAGCTGGGCTCTGTTAAAAGACATCAAGTAGAGTTTATAGTCTGGAATCCCCAGCCCTAAGCCACTGGGTGGACTGTATGATACATTCTTTGTAACCCTGATTCACTGCCTTGGTTATCCGAAATCCCTGCATCCCGACTAAAAATTCCCACCTACAGCTTCCCCTCATTACATCTCTTCCCTCCTCTAACCACCCCTGCCCTCCACTGTCAGGACACTGCTATCTCTCTACTCCTACCATCATCCAGACTAACCCTTAAGTATTCCCACCATCTGGATTAACATTCCACATTATTTATTGTTTTAGATCACAGGCTAATCTGCCAGTTCAATGAATTTATTACTAATCTGCCTCAACATCATCTAGCTCCCAGCTGGAGTATTACCAACAACCACTATATGTCATTTTTATTTGTATACAAAATGCAATAGATTGTATCACTGGCTATTTATGTTATCAATAGCTCTGCTTGTAACTTTTATATTTTATGTGTGTTATTGCTTGTACTATCACTGTTATTTGTATTTCTTTTCTATTTCTTTCTGTGGAGCTTTTCTCCCCAGGCCTCCACTGAAAAAGAACCTGTGACCAGTCGGAACTTCCCAGTAAACAAATGTAAATAAATAAATAAATAATTACTAGCAAGCCACAGATTGCTGATCAAAATCAGAAGGTGACAAAAAAGGCCATACCATGCAGGAGCTATAAATAGTTCAACAGCTACTGTCCTACCCAGTAGGTGAAGTGCAGACACCCAATGTTATACCTAAGTATGTATTTTAGACATTTCTTTCAAAATGGGAGAAATTCCCCTGTGGAGGTTCAGTAAGCAAATAGTAAGAGATATTTAGGAAGTTTATTATATCATACAAAGGGAAATGCTACTTTTGATACTTTTTAGTGAGTTAGCAGCTGAGTTCACTGCTGAATGCTTTGCTTTGGACTTATTTGGTTGCAGACCATAGGTTAAGATGAAGTTTTTTGGTACAGTTTTCCATACGAATTATAGTTTGTTTGTTTGTTTGTTTATAGTAATCTGCAAAAAAAAAAAAATATATATATATATATATATAGATATATATATATATATATATATATATATATATATATATATATATCCATTGGTTTGAGCACTGCATATTAACCCTCACTTAGTTTCTTTTTAAGTACCTATTTATAGGTTCTATAGCTAGAAGGAACAAGGCAGGGGAGACAAGACAATTCTGTCTCATGCCCTTATATAATATAATGGTGTAAATACATTATTATCAGTGGCATAGCATATGATAGACATCTTTAACTGCATTTTTGTTTTGAGAATCCCATTTTAGTCACAACAACCCAAAGATATCACCACTGAATCAAATCAAAGGCTTTTTTGAAATCTACTAATATTGTTATTACCGCCTCCAAGACTCTACTGAGCCCTTTTCCTAAGGTTCAGTGGTAATCTGCTGTTTAACAGCCAGGTACAAAGCCTGAAATTCTTCCTAACACTATTAAGAAAAAAACTATGATAGTCTTAAGCCTGAGTTAAACTCAATGCTGTTAAATTGTTTCTTTGTTTTGATTAAGGTGCTTAAATCTAAGCACCCAATAAATGTTAAAAAAATGATAATTTTGACTAATTCTAATATTCCCATCGTATCCAAAGACACTTTCAGTACCTTCAGCCCATCAAAAGACTGTGATTCATTAACATTTTGGCCAAGTCATATATTGATAAAGTAGTCTCTACAAAACAGCTTACTTTAATCATTGATAAGTTACAGTTTGACAAGAAAATATATTATGTTCTCTCCAAACCAACCAAAACCTAGGTAGGCTATATGTAAGATAAGCAATTTCTTTTCTATGGTACGCACTAATCCACTGCTAATACATACTTTCTTCCTTCATGTCTGTATTCTGCACATCATCTAATTAACCAACAGTTTCCAGAACTCTATAGCCCTAAACTGGTTTAAAAAATGGTAGCTAGATTTGCTGCAGGATATCATTGTAGAATGCACCACTACTTAACCCTCCATTGCCTCAAATCAAATGTTTGAAGTTTAATTGTTGTTAATTCAGCTTACATATACTGTTAAACTCATGCATACTCCTAAGTGTCTTGCTTTAGTTCATTTTCTAGTGAGGCTACAAGCAGAGTGTTACAAATTCAGTTAGACTAAGTACAGATCCTAGAAACAAGGAGTAATTACAGACATTTTTGCTTTCCAGTTCATACTGAAAAATGCTGAAACAAATTGCTTGTATTTCAAGATGCATCCCCTAAAAGAACACCTTTACAATATCTTAAAAAATCTACAGAAACAGTGGAACGTCATTGAGGTTTGATGTAGTACCTTATTATTTGTTGCTGAAAACGGTGTACCAGGTAACTTTATCTATGTTACCAATTTGCTGATTAAGATTAGACGGTGGTCCAGATTCGAAAAGAGTTGCTCTCAGTGTAAGTGACTTGCTCTGGTGTAAACCTGCCCTGATTCCAAAACACTTGCTCTTAATCTAAGTGACTAGTTCAGATGTAGTATTCCAGATTAAGTCACTTACATTGATAGTGAGTCATTTGGAATTAGGTCCAATGTTTTGCTGAGATGGAGGTATTGGAAGTGTCTTTGGGTTACATGTTTTAGTTATGTAAATGTAATTTGTAGTGCTCATGTGTCAGTAGTTCCTTCCTTGTTAGTCCTTTGTACATATTTCAAGCTTATAAAGTGGCTTATATAGACAGTTGCCTAATATGAGACTGCTCATATGACAACTCCTCAGGAGTGGTTTTACCTGTATGTTTGTTCCAAAACCAAGCAATGTGTTCATGGTCAAAGTATTTGATATGGAAGTTCTCCAAGCTCACAGTGTCCCTGAGAAATAGGGAAACATGTTTTTGTTTTCTTCTTCCAAAATGTGGTGACCTCTTTCTGACAATACTAAAGGCATGTGGATGGGATCAGAGGGCCACCTTTACCCCCTACAAAATACACTTTTTTTGCTACGGTATACTTGCTTGAATATTGTACAGCAGTGAATGAATATGTTATGAGTATCTCTGTACCTGGTTGTCAGTTTTAAGCAGTTTTTGCTTTCTACCAGTTGTATCAGCCTTATTTATATGTGCAGTTCTCTCTAAAAATCTAATTACACATTCCTGTTTATCTCTGCAGCATATATACTAGAGGTGGATCATAAGGACCTGCATATCACAGACTGACTGCATCCAAGCATAAGAGGAAGCAAGTACTGAAACCTGGAATGGGAGAGAGTAACAGCTGAGTAATGGTTATAGAATGAATGGGGGAGCAGAGAAGCATTACTGCTATGGTTAATGCAGGTGTATAAGGAAAATAAATAACGACAAGTACTACAGGAGGCAATAAGGAGAATGAGGAAGGAAAACCATACTATCACTAGTTAAACAACACAACCCCCCTCCCCTCCAACCCACACCTTCAACTAGTAATCTCCCCACTGCCTTCTCTTTTTCTCCTGTACCTACCTCCAACATAAAAAAACTCTTAACTAAACTTAAGCCCACCAAATTAGCAGCAGACAACCTCCCAAGTAACTACCTACAAATCGCAGCTGATGCTCTGGCCTACCCAGTATCCATCTTGATTAACTGATCTCTGTCAGAAAGTTACTTTCCCACACTGTGGAAAGTATCACATATAATTCCCCTCCACAAAGGCGGACCCTCCACAGAACTAACCAATTACCATCCCATAGCTATTCTCTCTCCACTCTCCAAAATACTAGAGAGATGCATACACTCTCAGGTCTCAGACTACCTCCTTACTAACAACCTCCTTTCCAGTACTCAGCATGGTTTCCGACCAAACCATAGCACCACCACTGCCTTACTCTCCTTTACTAACACTATCCTTCAGCATAAAAACAATGGCTATCTCTCCTCTGCTACTTTCCTAGACCTATCTAAAGCATTTGACATGGTCCCACACAAACAACTTATCTCTGTCCTCAATAACCTATCCTTCTCTCAATCAGTCACCAACTGGTTTCAGAGTTACCTGTCTGACCACCAACAATCCGTTGTATGGCAGAATGACATATCTCCCCAACTACCTGTCTCCATAGGGGTTCCCCAAGGATCCATCCTTGGACCCCTACTCTTATCTGTTTTCACCAATAATCTAGCCTCTGCCACCAAACATGGCACACTCATACAATACGCAGATGAATCAACCATCATCTGCTCAGCCCAGTCCCTACCCAAACTGCAAAAAGTCACACAGGAATCTTTTCCTCTGTTGAAACTTAGTTATCCGATGCCCAATTAATACTCAACCCAAACAAAACTAAACTACTCATCTTCCAACCCACCAAACATACTCAAAACAACTCTCACTTTAACATCACAGCAAAAGACAACTCCACTATATACCCAACTGAACACATGAAATTGCTAGGAGTGGAAATAGACAATAAACTAAAATTTGACATTCACATATCCATGACCATAAAAAAAGTCCACAAAAAACTAGGAGCGTTATACAGAAATAAGCAACTTCTCACCAAAGCAGCAAAGATTTCAATAGCAAATTCCCACCTTATCTCCACCCTACTTTATGCCTCTCCAATATATACCAACCTAAGGCAATGCGATCTAAACAAGCTAGAGACCTGCTACAACAAAATCACCAAATTCGCCACAGGGGCATCCTACCGTAGTCACCACTGTCTCTCACTTGCTGAACTGGGCTGGCTTGAACTCCCTCACCTCCTTCAATGGTATCAACTCTCACTCGCCCACAAACTAGTAAACCATCCACTAAATGTCCCATCCCTCCAGAATCTACTCCAACCCTATCGCACCACCAGACCACTAAGATCCAGCAACAAAAATCACTTGCAGATCACTAAAGCTAATAACTCTGCTGGTGAAGCACTATTCTCTTGCACCATAGCCAAATTATGGAACTCCCTCTCATCCACAATTACCTCCATACCATCATGCACCCACTTCAAAACTTTACTAAAAGTGCACCTAAAAACATGCTGGCTATGCCCTTGCAACTCCCACTCTAAAATCACCCACCCCATCCAACCACTACCTTTCTTTCCACTCCACTAACTACCTTGATTATAGCAAGCTCAGATGCTCATAAGCCTAGTACTTATTATACAGCAGGAACTTCTTATTGTAACATTTGTTAATGTCTGTTATGTACTTCACAGATAAAGATTCTAGTTGTCTACTGATGTACCATGTTCTTCATCTGTAAATATGTTGTAAGTAATTGCTATGTTATATTGTTAATCGCTATGTAATTCAATGTAACTACTGTCTGTTTATTTTAACTGTGGAGCTTTTCTCCCCGGGCCTCCGCTGAAAATGGACCTACGTCCAGTCGGACACTCCTGGTCAACAAATATAAATAAATAAATAAATAAAAATAAATAAAAAACAAAATTAAAAGATAAAGGTTTACAGAACTAGAATAATGAAAACAAAATAAGTCCTCTCTACACTACTCTTGTAGTGGGATGAATGAAAAATACAGGCGCAACAGAAGTGAGCAAAATGATGCATGAGTGGATTTGGTGTTACCACTTCAGGGTGCATAGAAAGGAGAAGGAAAGCAGCAGAAGCTGATGCATGGTAGTGTGTGCTTATGAAGAACTAAAGAGTATTGCCTAGGATACTAATAATGACAGAGAGAAAAAAGGATATTTGCAGTGCTGACACTAAGTTAGAAGGTTGAGCAGGAGATTTACAGTGGATTGTTACAGCATACATACTACCACATGCAGGTACTAAGGAGCTCATCCCTCATTAGACCCATTATAGAGTATAATGCCCCATTTGGTATGTACCTCACAAGACATCTGCAACAGCTGGAAAGGCCACAGAAATACGTCACTAAAAGAATCACAGGCCTAAAGCAGATGCCATATGCTGACCGTCTAAAAAAACTCCAGCTATACTCTGTGGCATATCATCTACTCAGAGGCGATCTCTGCTTAACATACAAGGCCATGTCAAACCCTGAGCTGTTGGACATGCTCCACTTAAAGAAATCCCAATCCCTCAGAGCCACATGCTCCAGGGATCTAAACCTTATCATCACAATGAACAGAACATGCTGGAGGGATAGGTTCCTGACCCAGAGACTCCCCATACTTTGGAATAGACTGCCCATACATGTCAAGCAGAGCACCTCATTGGCCCTCTTCAAAAGGAACCTTGATGATTGGATGGGAGATAGGAAATTCACCCCGGGGATCATGTCAGTCGCCCTGCTAGACAGGGGCCCAGAGAAGTAAATTTTATGCGAAAAAAATTCCAGGGAATTGTTATGGCTAGCCTTGCATAGGCCTTAGGGCCGATAGCCTAGTACCAACCTATGAACCTATGAACCTATGGCAACCTCTGAAGCTGGTTTAAATGACGAGCAATGAGAAAAATAATTTGTTATGGGAAACCATCATTTTCATCAACTTAAGTGCATCTCCAGCACAAAACTCAATCACAACAACAGTGACAAGAGTTTGTAATGCATTCCTAGGAGCTGCTGTGATTGGGTCATGCACAAGGTACAGAGCCAGCTGGTAAAGAACAGTGACATAAGGTGAAATAGCCATTAAAAGCTTTTAAAACTATACTCAGCCACACTTATAAACAAAAGGTGTGGCTGAATGAAGTCTAACAACTTTTAAAAGCTATTTTGCTTTCTGCCAGAGGTCAATTAATTTCTGCCTGCTGTATCTCTCAATTGTCCCTGATTCTGTGTGATATTTGTGCCCTGTCCTTCATAAAATCTTTGATTTTCTGTAAAGAAGATTATAATCAATAATGCCACTCAGCAGAGTTTTATACTATTTGTTCAGAAAATGCACGGTGATACAAAATATGTTGCTCTATTAACTTTTTAAGTGAGTCTGAACAATATTTAAAAAATGTCACTGATTTTGGTTCTTTTGCCCTCCCTCATTATTTTTAAATTTGTCCATAATTCCATGAAAATAAGTTGACAAGCATGTTACTGTCTGTTTGATAGAACAAACTGCTTTACTGTCTTTAAAAGATGGTATGATACTTTGCTCTTCTGTACTTTCTCATTTTTTTCTCTAACTGGTAGTACATGGAGTGGATAACGCTTTGTGAACTGCAAATAATTATCACAGAGTCTCCAATCATAAACCTTATTATGTTTTCCTGACATGGAAGCCAAAGATTCACCTCTCAAGCTTTGCTCTTGATGTAAATTTCTTGGCATTCGGCTCTTGGACACATAATAAGCATGCTAGGATGAGAGACCCTATTATTACTGTCAGTTATACAGCTAGATGACATACAATCAGTAAGGTGATGTTATTAAGTTTAAAAGGAGAAGATGGTTTCACTGTATGTAATAAGGCAGTAGAAAATATTTTCCCTGTAGCCAATGAGTTTTCAGTTTTTTATGCAGCTGTTTGCTAAAACATGTAAAAATTAATCTTCTACATAAGGCAGCCAGAGACCACTCTACTGTTACTCACACTGACATTGAAACAAATATTTGTATGTAAAACACCAATGGAACCAGCAGAAGACCAAGTCTTTTAGTGTAAAAACACTTTTAATCACTATTCGTCAGAAGGACTTCATCAGAAAAACAAAGAGCAACCATGAACTCACTATTTAAATACTTAAATCATTAAGCTGAAACCAATCAAGCCTGTTTAACAATTTACAATTAAGTGAACCACACCACTCATCAAGTAAAAAAGAGCTTGTTAAATAGATATAAAAAATGTGTTAAACACAAGTATTATTTAATATTTATCTTTCTGTTTTTTAAAAAAACATTTAATGTTGACTGTGTCATTCAAACCAGGATGCATATAAGAGGAAAGTCTAAGCTGCCACTCTGGCTCTTTTTGTTAAATTACACACTTAAAATCACCACCACTGATGTCTTTGTTAACTAACTCCAGCACAGAAAATGTGAACTTCTTTCAGTTTGTACATACTACAGAATACTTATATAATGCATTATTGGTGTTTCTTGTTATAACAGCATATACATGCTCCAAAATACGTTTGCGCAAATATCTAGTGGACATTCCCATGTAAAACACTGGACATCCACTGCACATAGCAACATAAACAATACCTTCAGTGTTACAGTCTATTCTAACTGGAACTGTAATGTTATAATCTAGATGCTGCAAGAAAATATGTATACCCACTTGTATGTACCTACATGCCTTAAAACCTGTGCAATTAAACATTCCCATTCTATTAATGTCCAAGTGACAAAGACCATGGGCCTTGATTTCCAGCATTGTCTTTAATGTTCTGATTTTTCTTATATACAAAAGCTGGTACATCACCCACTACCTTAACCATAACACCATTTCCCAAGATGACCTTCCAATTTTCTTGAATGATCTTAAGAATCTGATAGTTGTCAACACTCATATCCAAGCAAAACCTAAGTTTGCTTGTAAAACTCATGTTAGCAACCATACTTTTTGAAAAATCTTTTTTCAAAATTGGGAGAAAATCCATATCCCTTCTGGACATTATTTCATTAGCTGCACTATCCAACATCTCACCAGGATATCCCCTTTCCAAAAATAATTTCTTTATAAATTCTATTTCTTCCAAAAAAGAAAAATAATTTATGGTCATCCGGAAGCCCGTATAAATTGACCACAGGGAATATTCCTTTTGATAAATGTAGGATGGCTGCTTTTAAAATGTACATAACTGTTACAAAATGTATTTTTTCTGTGAATAGTACTGACCACATTGTTAGTAAACACATCCCACTTAAGCGCTACATCCAAAAAGGGAACTGCCAAACCTGAGCCCCCCAAGTGTAAATTTCAAAAAATGGGTACTAGTACTAAGTGCCTCAATGAAACTTTCCATGTTGAAACTTTCCTTCCTAACAATGAAGAAGAGGTCGTCCACAAATCTTTTATAAAAAACAATTTTATCATAACACTCAACATGTAGGAGAATTTCCAAATCCCACCATCCAAGTACCAGGTTAATTAAACCCCAAAAATAACTCTTAGAAAGAAATCAACTATCTCTGCTGTTCTACTAGACTTACATAGTCTTACATAGTCTTCTTAAAGGATATTATAACAAAAACTCATGGGTAGTTCAGCATTACCCACACCCAGCCATGTGTTATTGCTATTATACAATAACATTAACTTACTTTTCTTAAATAATGTCCTTGTATAATGACATCATGGTGCCCTTCCATGTTTTTCCCCAGTATCATGGAGCTTTCTTGATGTACTGCACATGCATATAAGACGTAAGCTCCCATGCTTACACATTACATCAGTGCTGTGTAAAGGATGCAACAGAGAAAGGAAGATCTACTATTTTTGTTTGTTTTTAATTAAAAAAACGAAATCCAGACACTTCAAACATACAGGAGAAACGAGACAGGGAAAGTATAAAGATAATCAGGTACATTCCTCTAGTTTTTCATAACATACATGATTATCCTTGCATTTTTCTCTGTCTCATCTCTCTTGTTCTTTTGAAGGTTTTGTAAGTTTATTTTTTTTTAAATTAAAGAAAAATAGAATTTTCTAAACATATATTATTAGAAGAAAGTCCAAGTGACTAGACTTTTTTCCATTAGTATATGCTTGATTTACAACAGGCACTCTGGATGGGATGACCAATCAGCGTGCTCATTTTTGAATGTTAATGGCCAGTCATTGTACAATATTAAATTAAACAATTTACAAGTCAGATAAATGTAAAGCCCTTCATTAACTAGATGTGTTGTGCATCACAGGTCACCAATTCATTGATTTAGGTATTTAAATTCCTATTTACTTGGTATCTAGCCTTAGATGAAATGATTTTCTTTTGTGACAAAATACATCCCTTTCAATATTTTTGCGATCTAAAATAAAAAATCCATTGCATATCTGATGCAGACATCACTACAATATTTTTATCAGAAAACTGTATATACAATCATGTATGTGTTATTAGCCATTATACAATGACCCCCCCATTAATATTCAAAAACATGCACGCTGATTGGTCAGCATGCACGTTGTAAATCAGAGTTATAGTAATGGGAAAAGGTCCGGTCCATTACTATAATTCTTTTTTTACAGCAAGATCTCCATTGCTTCACACTGTCTCGCTATGTTAAACTCCTTTAACATAGCGAGACAGCTTTAAAAAAAGCAACAGAGATTCTCCGTTGCTTTTTTTAAAGCTGTCTTGCTATGTTAAACCCATTTAACATAGTGAAACAGTTTGTAAAAAGCAACGGAGATCTTGTTTCCTCCATTGCTTTTGCCCACAGCTCTGATGTACTGCATACGCATACGCATGCACAGTACATCAGAACTGCTGCAGAATACCAGACAGCTGCGGAAGGGCAGCAAGGAGGCATTATACAATGCCATTATTTAAGAAAAGTAATTATTTTTTTTCTTAAATAATGTAATTGTATAATAGCAATAACCCACTTCTTGGTGTGGGTAATACTTGATTTACCCACGATTGGCTTTGTTTGGCCACTCGGGCTTCACCCTCGTGACTAAACCACACCAACCGTGGGTAAATCCAGCATTACCCACACCCAGGTGTGGGTTATTGCTATAGTAATTAATTTTAGGCCCTGTTTTTTTTTTCTTTTGTCTTGTTGATTATATTGTTTTTACTATCCTTCACTTAGTTTATTCAGCCGCAAAATAAAGCTCATAAAATGACAGAGAGGGAGAGAAAGAGACTTAATGAAAGTAAGCAAAAAAAAAAATGAAATTAAGAAGTGTGAATCTCCAGAGATTGGCAGCCATGGAAGTGACAGAAAGGTCAAACTGGAAGACATTAAGACAAACATCATGTCATTTATAAAGACAAGGGTTTTTCCACATAACAGCTGGGAAAGAGGATTCTGCACATATCTTGTTCAGAAATAATAGGATAAAAGGCATGGGGAGTATGCTAAATTTTTAAGTGGTATAAGGTATGCAGCAAAGCAAATGAGACTAGAGAAGAAAATGCCTCATGGTAAAAATCCATTGTGGAAATAATGACATTTGCAGACAATTCACTTAATAAATAAATAAAATACATAAATAAAAAAGATATACAAAAGATATACATAAGGATGGAATTCTTTTGAAAGCAAGAAATGTTAGCATTATTTTTGAAGGTCATAATTGGATAATACAAAGGAATGTAGATGAAGTGAAAACTAATCCATTTATATAAGATTAGAAAGCAGACAATGTGACTGGACAGGCTGCATTCTAAACTAACACTAGAATGTGGTTAATGACTAGAAGTAGCAGACCTGTTGTGTGCTTAACCACATGGTGGTAAATTATCTTTATTAGATAGGGTGTCAGCAAGACAGGCTTAGTAGTCCTAAATGAGCAATCAGGGTCTCTTGGAAATATCTGGAAGAAGCTTTCCTCGGAGATGAGTTAAATTCCCACCTTTGTGAAGGACTTGCATTCTTAGTGAGGCTGTGTGAGGACAGTGAGTCTGAATGGACCGTGCACAGAATCTGTAGCTGGGGATGATTAGTGCCATTCACAGTCGTAGCCTTTAGATCCACTGGCAGATAACAGCAGTGAGGAAAGCTGTAAAGTTGAAGACAGTGTCCTTCCAGGCGATACTCATGGATGGATTTCCTGATTCACTTGAGAGGTACCAGCAAGGCAGGAAGGCCACAGTGGTAGTGATTGTGGAAGTGAAAGCTTCAGGATAAACCACTTGATAATACAGGAAGGGAAAGCAGGACCTTACTGAAGCAGTAATCAGCAAGAATGGGAAATGCTGACCTCTATTGAGTAAGTTGTCAGGAAGTGGAAGAAATATACTGCCATCATATGAGAAGGCACTGCCTGAAATTTGTGGTGGGCTGAGGCTTCACTGATATCAAAGAAGTTGTCAGCCTTCCTGAAAAGCCTACACCAGAAAATGCTAAAGACGAGACTGTTCCTATAAATGAACCTGAAATTCAAAACAAGCAATGCGGATTCTTTTAAGGCTGAGGAACAGCAGACCAGTTATGGCTTGCACAACTAAGTGAGGACCGAGGAAGTTTACTAATCCATATTACATTCATTTTGTGAACTTCAAAAAAGCTCACTGTGTCATACCCAGCATGCATAGTAGGAGGTCCCCAGGGATAATGGGTACTATTGGCTGTTTTACATGCATTCCATTTCCAGTATGAATACAATGAAAGTTGTGTCTGCATTCTTCTCATTAAGTCAACGTTTTTAAGAGTGGGTACTAATAAATCCAAGAAAAAGTCCTAAAAATAAAATAAACACAGTCCACGTGAAGGCAAGACGACACAGCAATGATAACAGCAAAAAAATAGCGTATACAAGTTTATTATCCGCTTTCGTAACAAACTTCCTCAGAATAAACACATGTAACAAAAGCTTTCTCTTAAATACTACAATAAAATCATGTGATTAATTAAACAATTAGGTAGTAAACTTCCCAAAAACAGTTTAAAACAACTATATTTTTAAAAACACAAAAAACATCAATTAATTTGGACCTTTATAATTCATAAATTATAAAGGTCCAAATTAATTGATGTTTTTTGTGTTTTTAAAAATATAGTTGTTTTAAACTGTTTTTGGGAAGTTTACTACCTAATTGTTTAATTAATCACATGATTTTATTGTAGTATTTAAGAGAAAGCTTTTGTTACATGTGTTTATTCTGAGGAAGTTTGTTACGAAAGCGGATAATAAAAGAGTGGGTACTAGCTCCAGCTGAAGCACTATTTTTGTTATCACTTCTGTTTGTTAGTTAAATTGATGTCATAATAATGCAAATAAGACTGAGAGTTTTTTATTATTTTGAGGAGCAAAATGTGACATCTCTGTTATTTGCAGATATGGTCATATTAGCTTTAGCTGATAATACTGCTGGCAAACTCTAGAGCAGTTCACTGCCAAAAATGAACCAGCTGTGGTAAGAATCACCAAATCTAAGACCAGCACATTCTACCAAAAAATAGTGGAATGATCTTTTCAGGTAAGGAAGGACAGCACCTATTAAAAGATGAGTTTGAGTATTTGTGGTGGAGGACAGAGCAATGGTCTTTATAGGAAAAATATAAGCATCACTGACAAGAATAAGGAAGGTGAAACTTACCAGAAGATTTAATTATTCTATTTATTTCAATTTGTTGACCAGAAGGTGGGCTGGTCAAGTCACCCTTTTTAGCCACAACCTGAGTACTATGTTATAAGAGTTACAATAAATACAATAATACAATAAAAGCAAATGACATATCAATGTAAGAAAAAAAAACAGGAACATGCTACAAAACATTGCAAACATTAAAGAAAATATATACATTGGTTATGAAATTTTATACTAGAAAGAATGAATTTAGCAATGTTACTAACTACATAGGATTTTAGTATGGTAGGTTCTGTTCCTTAACCAGAATTACAAACGCATAAGCATTTGGCTTCCTCAAATACATAGGATTTTGATACTTTTTAAAATGCTTTTGCAGTAATAATGTCCTTAATATTATTTGCTAGATGGTTCCATACAGCCAGCCCTGCTCTTGAGAAGCCTTTCTCACCTATGGCTAGTAATTTCCCCCTGCATCATCATTATCCCTTTCCACTTCAACTCTTTATTAATTCTTGTCCAGAACTTCTCCTCTATTTAGTAAAATATGCCTGACCTGTATATAAAACTAAATGAACGGAAAACATTTTCATTAGATGCATCTTACTATCCAGATCTATAAATAAGAACTTCCAGTTTCCCAACTTTTGTATTATTTATTGTTTAGGTTCTTCCCACATACCTTTAGCTACCATAACAGAAGCCTTTTTAATCCATATGCCTAAATACTTCATCTTATCGTGTTCCCCATAAACATGGGTATTGCTGAACCAATTTATGTTCATAAGTAAATAAGTAATTTACAGTATTTAGCCATCTAAAAATGCTGAGTCTGTTAAATCAGAGGATTATACCTTAGAACCAAGCCAATTATTTAATTTATTTTCAGAAACTGATTTTTTACATCCGGAGGAAGGCTATTCCATTACCTAGGAATCCAGTTGAGTTATATATTTTTTTATTTATTTAACATTTGTGTACTGGGAAAGTCCGACTTGGAATGAAGCTAATTTTCAGTAGAGGCCAGGGGAGAAACTCTCCAGACGTATGTCTTTGTAACGTGGGAGGAAACCAGAGTACCCAGAGAAAACCCACACAAATGCAGGGAGGACATGCAGACTCCACGCAGAAGGCACTCCAGCTGAGAATCAAACCAGAGAACCTCTTGCTGTGAGGCAACAATGCTACCACTGCACCACTGTGCTGTCCATAATATTTTAATAATGCAGTTCTGACAGTATTAACCTTAAACATACAGTTATGTTTATGTGTTTTTCACTATCATTACTATAGTAAACATTGCAAGAAACAACTCATTAGAAAATACTTTATAACAAAAATAAATTTACCTCTAAGCTATCTATAATGTAATGAGGGCAACTTTAAATCAGTGCATCACTCTTCATAAGATCAATCAACATATGTTCTAATTTCCTTACTAAACTTGCTTTGCACCTGTTCAAATTTAACCAAATGTTCCTTATTGTTAGCAGAAAAAACATTATTACATTTAAGTAAAGGTCTCATAAAGGATTTATACAAACTCTAAATAAGCAAGTCATCCCCAATAGAAACATTTTTAACATTAAGCTAATGTCTCATAGTTTTGACTGTGATTTCATTTACATGTTTGGTTAATGACAAATTTGATGACATTATTATTCTCAAGTCTCTATAATCAGTAATTTCAAATAACTGGATGTTATACAATAAAATAGGTTTCCTTAAAATATTCTTACCAAATTCATTATGTTGCACTTATCTGTAATAAAATTTATTCCAGTATTATCAGCCCAAGTTGAAGTCTCCATCATATATTTATTAATATTTCCATAATCATCCACAGATGTAAGAAGAAAAAACATATTTTATTACAGAAAAAGTTGCAAAAATGACATGAAACAGCAAGGGTTCTGGCAAGGAATCATGTGAAACCCCAACTAATACAGGACAAGGATCAAAAGTGTGCCCCTGAATATTAACTGTTTGATTCCTATCCATTAACCACTCCATAATCCAGTCAATTAGATAAGGGTTAGTCTTATCTGTTATAAGAATATTGTATATAGTTTTAAATGGAAAGGTATCAAAAGCCTTGACCATATCTAAATATATGACCACTACAGGCAGGCCTTTATCAGTTGCTAGGCTTACACGATCATAGAATTCAACTAAATGAATTAACACTGATATTTTGCTACAAAAACCACGTTGATACAAATCATGCAAATTGTTAAATTTCCTATAATGTATTATAAGTTCAGTAAGATATCTTTCAAAACATTCCCCCAAAATAAAAGTTAAGCTTATGGGGCTGTAGTCATTCATTTCAGTGCTCTTTCCCTTCCTATGTATAGGGCAATAGAGGACAACTTCCAAGAATTTTGCATGACACAAAATCTTAACAAGTTGTTAAATATTATGGGTAGAGGAGTAGCCAAAACATCATTTGATTGTTTTAATGAAATGGCAGGAATATCATCAGGACCTTCAGAAGCTTTACTGAGTGACTTCCTTCCAGACTATCTGCAAATATATAGAACTGAGTATATTTTTTTGGTTATAGAGTTTGTTAGTTGTTGCTTAGATCTCTGTTGAAACTGTCTCCCTATTTTGAGAGAATGATCTGCAAATATACAGAGCTGAGTATATATTTTTAGTTTTAGAGTTTGTACTGATAGTTGTTGCTTCTATCTGTGTTGAAACTGTTTTCCCCACCCCACCCTATTTTCTGCCGTGTCTTCATAGGTTCATAGGTTCATAGGTTAGTACTAAGCTAACTGCCCTTGCGAGCCATTTTAAGCCTAGCCAGTTATCCCTTGTGAGACTCAAACCTTGCACCTTGTGTTTCTAAGGCAAACACCTTTAACCATTAGGCCACCCTCCCTCCCTCCCTCAGTTGGTATAACTGGTTTTTACAGCTTGTGTGTTATCTAACTCAAAGATCACTTGCATAAAATTTGACCTGTTAGTAACTGTCAGCATTTAATTGCTGGAACCTGTGTTCTGAAAGACTGCCTTCCAGACTATCTGCAAATATACAGAGCTGAGTATATATTTTTTTGGTTATAGAGTTTAATTGTTGCTTAGATCTCTGTTGAAACTGTTGTCTCCCTCTTCTGAGAGACTCCTTTCCAATCTATCTGCAAATATACAGAGCTGAGTATATTTTTTTGGTTTTAGAGTCTGCACTGTTAGTTGTTGTTTAGATCTCTGTTGAAACTGTTTTGTCCCACCCTCCCTATTTTTGGTTTGTAGTTTAAATTTGGTGGCTTTTGCAGTTGCCCGCCCCACTGTAGATTTGATCTGGGACACTCCCCCAGTCCCATCTCTTTACCACATTCTACCTAATAAACTCTTTCTGCACTTGCTTTTAGTCCTTTTTAATTTAATTGCATTTTTTAAACTGTGTTTGGTCTAATATTGCTACATACTCGAGTGCGCTAGCTTGCACTGCATGTGAATTGTTTTTACTACAGTTTTTGCTACTTTTCTGTAAAAAAAAAAAAAACTGTAAGCCTGTTTCCTACCTTTCCTGTAACTAGTGTTCCAGATACAGATTTGCTGTATCCAGGACTGTATGTAAGCTTCTGAGCCCCCCAAGCCTTTCTGTGTTGGAGGGAAGCCTTTTAGCTTATCAGTGGGAGTGGTAAGCACTAGGTAACCTGTCTACCACATACGGAGTGGTTCTGGCCCAGAAATTGTAGTTATTGGCTGTTTGGGCAATCTCTTCCATCTCTCTCAACTTTCTGATTTGAAAGCCTGCATTTGCACTTGTTTCTGTCCTGTAACTCGTTTAGTGCAGATACAGATTCTTAGTTTTAGCACTTAAATTTGTTTATTCATGCTCAGCACTTGTTCAGAACGTGTTGTAAGTACTAAATAAGCTACTAATTACTATAGCACTCCACCTTCCTCATTACCTAGAGGAAAACAGTTTTTGTACTTACTTTTCTCACTTGCTTAGAGAAAAACAGCTCTTGTACTCACTTTCCTCACTTATCTAGAGGAAAATAGTTTTGTATTCTGGCATGTCCAAAGGTCATCTCCCAGTGTTCTCTCATGTCTATCTGATGAATCTGGGCATCTTGAGGCAATGTAGAAATTGCCTCATGTACACAGACAACCCTCTCCTCCTACCACCCAACACTACAACCTGTGAGAGATGCACTTATCTAGCCAAACTGAAGGTAAAGCTCTCTCCAACCAAGACTGAACTTGACAGTCATGAAGAGAAGGTAAACATTTGCACCACACCACACTCATCACATAATCTCACTAAATCTACACCACCAAAATCCACACATAGTAACACAAAAACATTCGTGGAGACTCTCAATAATAATCTGTCTAAGCAACAGAGACCTCCAAAGCAGAAACACAAGCAACCTCCATCCCCCAACACAACCCAAATGACACATAGCCCACAGACTCAGTGTGCCACTCAACCACAGCCAATAAGGCAAAACAACATACCCAACACACTAGTCATAGGTGTCTCTATAGTCTCACTCACCAGGTTAAACAAAAAGAAGTTTACTGTCAGCTGCCTGTTGGGTGCCAGGATCTGTCACATAACCCACCCACTCAGGTCACTCCACAACAAGTACAAATATGACTCTGTCATTGTCCATGTTGGTGTGAATGACCTGAGATGTACCTCCCTGGACTACATAGAAACAGACATGGAAGAGCACTCTGATCTTGTAGCCCAGGCAGGTATGACCCTAGCCTTGAGTGGCATTCTGCCATTGCCCAGAATGATACCACAGTACAAGGACAAAATGATTGACTTCAATAATTGGCTAAGCTTCTGGTGTGATTCTAAAGGGATCCAGTATCTGTCTGCTTGGGATGACATGGTCGACAGACCATAATGCTTTGCCACAGATGGCCTGCACCTGTTGCCCCTGGGATTCTGGATACTGGCTAAGACTCTTGCTGCCCCTATAGTGCCTTTTTAGGCAAGGTTCAAATAACAAATTCACCACCATAACAGGAACAGGCAAGCAAAAACTGAGGGTAATGCTACTCAATGCTAGAAGTCTAAATCTCAAAGTGCACACACTCAAGGCTCTCCTTAAAATGGAGAACATCAATATCTGTGCAGTGACTGAGACCTGGTTCAAGGCTCCAGACAGCACCCCTGCACTACCAGGCTATAACTCATACCACACTTTTTGGCCATGTAACCTGGACCGAAACACCAAAGGTAGAGGTGTGTCCATATTCATTAAGTATATCCACACCTCCAGGCTAGTTGCTCAGCATAATGCATCCTAGGTTATCCAAGTGCAACTAACTCTGGGCAAAACTGCAATCCACATTGTAGCTTGCTACAGATCCCCTAGCATGCCCCAGGATTCCCACTCCTCTTTTCTTGATGTACTGGAAAATATTAGGGTTCAACCAAACACTCTAATAATGGGCGACTTCAACTACCCCACCATTAACTGGGAAAACTACTTGTGTACCAACTCCTTAGCTCAACGCTTTCTGGAATTCATAAACTCCAATGCCCTGGATCAACTTATCCACACCCCCACCAGGGGCAACAACATCCTAGACCTAGTCATTACCAACACGAGTGACTGGTGTTCCACACCTGAAATCAACTCCCGATCCGACCATAAGCTAATCACCCATCATATCCACTTCCCGTCCCCACCCCCCCATTAATGAAACCACTGTAAAAAATTTCTCCAAAGCCAAATTCATGCTTCTTAAGACAGAAGTGCTGAACTTCATAACACCCAAGCAGATGGACAATCAATACAGTTACAACTGCTGAATCCTACACAAATGCACTCTGTAAGCACTTACACGAGTGCATGGATCATGCTATCCCAAACAGAGCCGAGACGCTATCCTCCAAAAAAAGGAAGCCGATCTGGTGATCCTCTACCATAAACAAACTGTACAACAGATGGAAGAAACTGTTGCAAAAGAGAGTAAAATCCCATGAGTGGAGGAGCTCCCTGGTCAGCCTCAGTAAGAAGCTGAGATCCCTTATAAGATCCTCCAAAGCTAGCTATGAAAACAAAATCACCACTAATTCTAAGGACAACTACAAAGCATTCTATAGCTATGTCAAGAATCTTGATGGCAACACCCAGATCTGCTCTGAGTTACAGCACAAAGGCACGAAAATTACAGAACCAACTGATATTGCCAACATCCTGGCAGATAGGTTCAGTGCTAACTTTACCCCCCCCCCCCCCCACACCCCTAAAGGGCCCATATCTATACAGGAAGAATGCAGAGTCCCTGTAATCACAACTACGCAGGTAAAATCTGTACTCTCTAAAGCCAAAAACACAGCATCCATGGGACCGGACAACATTCCGGGCTGCGTTTTACATGAACTTCAGAACGAACTGGCTCCTCACTTAAGCACCATGTTCAATAATAGCCTCGCATCAGGCTTTGTGCCCACTGAGTGGTGCACAGCAACAGTTATCCCACTCCACAAAGGGGGAGCCACCATTGATCCCGGGAACTATTGACCTATTAGCCTGACGAGCCTGGTCTGCAAGGCCATGGAACGCATCATTATGGAACTCATAAACAAAGACATTGGTGACCTCCAAACTCTGGATCCCACCCAGTTCAGGTTTGTGAAAGCCAGATCATGCCTCCTGAACCAGATCGACTTCTTTGAGGCAGTCACCAAAGCTGTAGATGAGGGTAAGGTGGTTCACACAGCCTATCTTGACCTCGTCAAGGCTTTCAACACCATCCCCCATTCTGGAATTATAGCTAAACTCACTAAACTAGGTATAAATCCCTACATCACAAGATGGGTTGCCAACTGGCTCACTGACAGAACCCACACTGTAAAAGTTGCAGACTCCAAATCTGACCTCAAAGCAGTGACAAGTGGAGTACCACAGGGTTCCGTCCTGGGACCTCTCCTGTTTGGTATCTACTTCTCTGAAGTACAGGCTACCACAGAAGGCCTCTGGCTAATGAAGTTCACAGGTGACTGCAAACTAGCAGCCATAGTTAATTCCCCAAATGATGTGGACATTCTACAGACGGGCCTCACTGAGACAGATGCCTGGTGTCAGAGCCATGTCCTCAAGCTCAATGCCAGAAAGTGCAGTGTCATCCCCTGTGGTAAAAACTCTGTACCCATGAACTACCACATATTCAGCAACCTACTTAACACCAAATGTGTGATAAGAGACCTTGGGACCCAGGTGGACAGTAGTCTCTCCTTTGATAGTCACATCGCCACATTAGTCAGGAAGTCCTTCTACATGGCACACCTCATCATAAAAGGGTTCTCATCCAGGAAAAAAGAGGTCATTGTTCCCCTCTACTCGACACTTATTAGACCCATTATAGAGTACAACACCCCTTTTGGAATTTACCTCACAAGACATCTGCAGCAGCTGGAAAGGCCACAGAAGTACCTCACAAAGAGGATTACTGGCCTCAAACAAATGCCCTACACTGACTGCCTCAAAAAACTCCAACTTTACTCTGTAGCATATCGCCTACTCTGAGGTGATCTCTGCCTAACATATAAAGCTATGTCAAACCCAGTGCTGTTGGACATGCTACACCTAAAGAAATCCCAATCCCTCCGAGCTACATGCTCTATGGACCTAAACCTTGTCCCCACAATAAACAGGACATGCTGGAGGGATAGATTCCTGTGCCAGAGACTTCCCATACTCTGGAACAGGCTACCCATCTATGTCAAGCAAAGTTCTTCATTAGCATTCTTCAAGAAAAATCTTGACGAGTGGATGGGAAATAGGAAATACACCCCGGGGATCACTTCTGTGTCTCTGCTCGACAGTGGCACAGGAAAATACCTTTCTTGGGTAGAGGAAGCCAGGGAACCTTGTTGGCTAGGCTTACGTAGGCCCTTGGGCCGATAGCCTAGTACCTACCTATGAACTTATGAACCTATGAAGCCTTCCTAGAGTAGTAACAATAGAATATTTAGAAAATACTAGACAAATAAAACCATCAGTATTTAACTTTGGAAAAATGTATTTATTATTACCTACAATCACAGGTTTGCCAGAAAAATGCTTATTAAAGGTATTAATATAGGACTGGACAAATTATTGCCATTTAAATCAATACTTGTGTTAAAATTAAAATTTTTCATATGAGAATTAATACATTTATAGTAATAATATTTTTTTTATTGACAGAAGAAGCCAGTTTTATGTCTTAATCTATTTTTCTCATTTTTATGTTATTATATAATTCATTAGTCACTCTGTTCATATTTCTCTTATTCTGGCTAGAATGAAACTTCCTATATTTCCAAAAACACCTCTTTTTTTCCTATAACATCTAATACTCTTTTGTTTATCCCACCAGAAAGGAATGTATTATAAGACTTATTAATAACAAGGGAAGATTACATAGAATGTTTCTCTCTCAATTCATGTGAGGGTACACAGTCTATAACTATACCCTTTATTTTATCTTGATTAATTTTATATCCTGGAAAGACTTGAAACTGTCTCAAAATGTTCTACAACACTGAGACATCCTTTTTTTAGATTTATAGTTACAAAATAATATCATCTGCAGATAAAGCCAACTTATCACATAAGTTATAGCCTTGAATTTCTAAGTCACTTATTTTCTTTCACAATGGCTCTAAATATAAAGCAAACAACAAAGGGAAAAGAAGACACCCCTGTCTGGTCTCTCTGTTCAGAAACAACTTATCAGAGAGGAATCCTCCCATTTTAATTCTTGCTTTTTATCCTCAATATAGCCTCCTAACTAACCCTATTATTGTATCAGGGAATGCACATGCTTCCATTGCCCTACTTATAAAATCCATGCTTACTCTATCAAAATGCTTTCACTGCATCAAGACCCACTAACTACAGCAGTATTGTCTTATATTCTGCTTCCCTCTGGATCATCATTGTTCTGTTAATGTTGTCAAATGTTTGTCTTCTTCCACTAAACCACACTGATCCATATCTATTAATTTTGGCAAAACCTTTGCCATTGTTTGCACTAGTATAGACATAAACATAATCATGATCATATCTCTCAACTTTTTAGTGCAAGAAATCTGGAGATAAAGACTGATAAAATGGGGGACAAAGGCCCAAAAATAGGGGCATAGTTTAAATATTGTTGTCATAAACTTTGAAAATTGCTGGACTAAGAGACTTGGTATTAGCATACATTTTCTGAAGAATGTGAAGTCTGAAACTCAAGTGTAGGTCATTATTTAGTGACTTCAATCCTCAGATCATCCCAGCGATTTGCCAGAAATCCACAAATGTTTTGAAGAACAAACTAAAAATATGAGCCAAAAATCTGGTATGATCATGGTTTAAAATTGAAATGGGTCTATATGAAACTGGGTGTGATTGGTCTTTACTGTATTTAGGTATTACACCCACCCCAGCTTTCTTCCAAGATGTTGATGCTTACCCTCATTTTAAAATTCTGTTAAAACCTTCCAGATCTTTATAACTTTATTCCCTCCTAACATCCAAACTTCCATAGAAATATCATCTGTTCCTGGAGACTTTCCTGCAGTCTGATTATACATATATTACTGATTTTATCTTATCTTCTCCTGTCTTAACTGTTAATTGTTGAGTCTACCTCTAACCTTGGCATATTTAAGTCTTCCATAAATATTTATATTTGTGCTCTTTCTTGATTTCCACTCTTCTTTGCTTTATATAAATTTTCATTAAATTTCTAAAATATCTCTAATAACTCTACAGGATATTTTGTTATTTTTCTTGTAACCAGAAAAGAGTACATACAACAACCAAAACTGCAAACCAAAAGGGTAAGTTCCACAAAGGTATCCGAGATGGAAAGCTCAAACAGTATGATAATCCACTCGATAAGTGCGTTAAAGTATAGCAGGTAAATCCACAAGACTCTTCCAGTAGTTGAAGTTCTTTAATTAAACACAAAGTTAACAAGGCAAATGGTACAAAACTACAAATAACGTAAAACACTAAAACTAGCGTTTTTCGTTCGGTGCACTGCCCGAACTTCTTCAGACGAAATGCAGTTCAGTGTTAACATTCAGTTTAAATGTTCGAATGCTTGAACACTCCCACTTAATTAATTACATCAGTTCCTGTGGAAATAAATGTATTTACAACGTGGGCTGCATCTAGTACTAATAAAACCAATATAAAATACAGTGCAAAAATAAGATGTGAAATAAAATAAAATGTAAGATATAATATTTAAAATTTAAAATTTAAAAGGAGTTTAAAATGCAGGGAACCTCTGGGTATCAAAAAACAAAAAACACTTATGCACAAACAGCCTAATATTAACTTTACATATTAAATACATTTGTCCTATGACCGGACTCGTATGATCATCCCAAATAAAAGGATTTCATGGTACTATAAAAAATAAAAATAAAAATAATAATAATAATAAGAATAAAGGTACACATCTGAAATGTTTTTTTAATATATGTGAAAATCAAATTTGATCTAAACATTCAGTGCTTTATACCCTATCCTGAAACAAATCATACATATGGATATGTGTCCGGGCTATACAATTCTAACAAAAACTGGCCCTAACATAACTTGTGTATTACTAACTGTTTTGGGGAAAAAAGAATGGAAAGGACGGGAAAAGAATATTAATGGTGTGGTATATATACCACCTACCTACAAATAGGTAAATAAACAAAGTTAGCCATGAAACAGAATACATATCTTAAAAAGTCCAAATACCATTCTCATTGAACCAAAATTTCTTCATCTCCACAGGCAGTTCAGTTTTAATAGACACATAATTGAACAAGCCTCATTAATACCTGGAGTTTTATGTGCCATCAAACGTATCTGCCAACTGAGTTCCTTCTTTTCCAGTTGGAGCTTGAGTAAGTTATCGTTGTGAAAACTGTAATTGTCAATCTGTATCTGATCAATCACCATAAAGTCAAATAAGTGGCCCTCGTACCCATTACAATGCTTAGCCAGGGCATTGTCATCTTTCTTTGTATTAATAGCATAACAATGTTCATATACCCTGTCCTTCAAACGCCTATCCGTTTTACCTACATAGAAGGCGGGGCATTGCTGGCACTGTGCCAAGTACACCACTCGTCTACTGTTACAATTAAACTTATTCCTAATCACATATGTGTCCTCACCTACTGTGAATGAATCTTTGGTGTTAATGTGGGTGCACTGTCTACATGCCCCGCACTTCCTAGTGCCTCCCTTGACCTTTGGTTTCAATGGTTTCCTTTCAAGGAATTGTTTCATGTTCATACCCCTCCTGAAAGTAATAATTGGTCCTGATTCATAGATAGATTTTGATTCATTGTCCGAAGACAAACAAAACCAATACTTACTTAGAACTTTTGAAATATCATAAGCTTCTGGGCAAAAGGTAAAAACAAATGAAACCATATAGTTCTTGTTCCCCTCAGTAGTCACATCAGTATTCACATCAGTTTCCACTCCTTGGTTGTTAAAGGCTACGACACTTAAAATGTCGTTCCCATTTTCTTGAAGGCAAAGTGGGGTGGAGGACGGGATTTTTTGTTGCAATATTGGTTTGTAAACCCCTCGTTCCCTTTTACTAGTCACTTCCTTGAAGATGGCCTCTAAAAATGAACTAGGGTATCCCCTGTGTTGGAACATTTGATATAAATTCTCACATTCGTTGACAAAGTCCTCTACTAAACTGGTCATCCTAGCCACCCTTACCAGTTGGCCCTTGACCACTGATTTTTTCTGATGTTTAGGGTGGGAACTTGAAAAATGTAAATATGTATTAGAGAATGTATTTTTCCTGTAAATTTTAGATGTATAACACCCTTGGTGTTTACTTAGGACGACATCTAGGAAACAAATGCTATCTACTTGGAAATTCATTGTAAACCTAAGGAACTCTGTTGTAGAGTTGAAAAATTCAACTAGTTCCTTGGCTGAAACTTCGTCCCCACTAAATAGAATAAAGATGTCGTCCAAATACCTCTTATACATATGAATGTGTGACTTCCATACACTGTTCAACACATATGAGGTCTCCCAGTGGGCCATCACTAAATTAGCAAAACTTGCGCCCACTGGTGACCCCATAGCCACTCCAATTTTCTGTAAGTACAGTTTGTCCTCAAAGGCTACATAGTTGTTCTTCAAAATTATGTCCAAAAGTTGTTCAACGAGGTTGCACTGGTCGCTACTTGCTCCCTTTGACCCTATATATTCTACCACCCACTGAATACCTAGGTCTTGAGGGATGCTAGAGTAGAGGTCACAAACATCTATTGTCAAAAAGTTCAATGAGCAATCAAACTCTATTTCTTGTATACTCTCTAGGAATGACCATGAATCTTTTAGTATCTGGGTTTCATTTGTCACGTATTCCTTAAGAATTAAATCAACAAATTTTGCAGCTGGATACGTTATTGATTGACGTGCGTCAACAAGTGTCCGAAAAGGAGGGTTATTCAAGTCTTTATGAAGTTTTGGGATCCCAAAAATTTTTGGGATCCGTGGGGCTAACATATTTAAATACTGATTTTGCTGACTGTTGGTAAGACCATCAGTGAAAAGATCATTAAGGTTAAGTTTAACATGATGGTATGCTTGATTAACCTGATGCCTACTTACTGTCTCATAAGTGTCCTTTTCAAGTAACATGTACATAATCTTCACATAATCCACATTGTATACAATAGCTAATCCCCCACCCTTGTCTGGTTTCATAATTCTCACTGGTAAATTCCTAAACAATGTTAGTAAATGTTTATCATCCTTAGAAATATTGGGCCTGTCATTATGACGTGCTCGAGCAACGATTTCCCTAAATTCTAGTTCACAACGTTGCTCGAACAAACACAGTGCGTTATTCAAGGGTGGGTTGAAGCTACTAGGGACACGCAATGGTTCAGTATGTAAATTCAAATCCCCGAAAATCATGTTAAGGTTCAGCTTCCTGATGAACATTTTAAAATCAATTAACAATTCTACTATATTACAGTGTTGCGAAGGAACAAAAGTAAGCCCTTTGGCAAAAAGTTCAACTAGGTCGCTGTCCACATAACATTCGGTATAGTTATAAATTTTAAAGTCAGCATCTTTATTTGTCACTGTTTCGAATAACGTTAGTCCCACTTGTTGTTGTTGCTCCGTGTGTTGTAATGTCTCCTCGGGGGAGCTGGTGGTTGGGGTAGCCAATTCCTTCCCCTCCCCCTCCCCCCTCTGTAGTTTTTTTGAGGGAATTGATGTGACCACTCATTCCCCTCAACAGTCTCAAAGGTAGTCTCTGGAGCATTAAGGTTTTCGACCTCTCCATCTTGTTCTACGTTGTCAAAGTTCATGTCTGTATTAGGGTTTAGTTGGTAATTACCTTGGCCAGGGGTATGCCCTATAGTTGGTAGATTTTGCCTAGCAGGCAAAGGATACTGCTGTCTTTGCCGTATTGGCCGTGTTTGTAAGCCAGAAGGTTTAGGGAATGCCAATCCTTCCCCATAGGCCTTAAGGTCCCTTTCAAGTTTTTTAATTTTGGTAGCTTTCAGCTTTAACATTTGTTGAGAAATACTAGTTAGAGTTCTTTTAAATTCGAACTCATATCTATGAAAATCCATGTCACTCTTAATTTCTCTTTCTAATGATGTTGTTTCATTAGTCAAACAGTCAAGTTCGATTTGGTAGTGTTTAACCATACATTTAAGAATTTCCAGTCCATGATGGTTAAATAGGTCAAGTTCATTGTAAAAATCGGATCCAAATTCCAGACCATTTGGATACACAAATAGCCTAAGACCCTTCGGTACTATCTTCTCCCTTATACACTTATTCAGATAATTTAATTCAAGTTGTTTTTTCTTAATTTTAAAAAGTTTGTTGTCAAAACTTTTCAGTTTCTCAACTAAGGAAGGTTCACTTACTGGTTCAGTAGACTGCCGTGTATTATTCCCCAAATCCTCCAAGTTCAATTTGTCATTGAGCCAGTTCCGTGGGTCAAAATTGTTATCAAGTATTATTTCAGACCTCTCGGTATTTGCCCTGCCAGAACCACTTGGTTGGGTGTTGTATTGTTGCTGTCGAGAAGTTCCCTGCATTTGCTTTGGACTCCGTAAACCATTATGAGCAGAGTGGGAACTCTGTTGGCTCCCAAAATTCGCGTTCTCCACTTTTTCTGAAAGACGGTCTAGCTGTGTATTTATGAGCTCCAACAGTTGTGTCAAATTGCCTTGTGAAGAATTACCTTGTGTAAGGTTTGTTCCATCCTCTATATCTGCCATCCCGATACGTGCAAACTAACCCTCAAAGTGAAACCAGGAACCAGAAAAGAGTACATACAACAACCAAAACTGCAAACCAAAAGGGTAAGTTCCACAAAGGTATCCGAGATGGAAAGCTCAAACAGTATGATAATCCACTCGATAAGTGCGTTAAAGTATAGCAGGTAAATCCACAAGACTCTTCCAGTAGTTGAAGTTCTTTAATTAAACACAAAGTTAACAAGGCAAATGGTACAAAACTACAAATAACGTAAAACACTAAAACTAGCGTTTTTCGTTCGGTGCACTGCCCGAACTTCTTCAGACAAAATGCAGTTCAGTGTTAACATTCAGTTTAAATGTTCATCTAAAATTTACAGGAAAAATACATTCTCTAATACATATTTACATTTTTCAAGTTCCCACCCTAAACATCAGAAAAAATTAGTGGTCAAGGGCCAACTGGTAAGGGTGGCTAGGATGACCAGTTTAGTAGAGGACTTTGTCAACGAATGTGAGAATTTATATCAAATGTTCCAACACAGGGGATACCCTAGTTCATTTTTAGAGGCCATCTTCAAGGAAGTGACTAGTAAAAGGGAACGAGGGGTTTACAAACCAATATTGCAACAAAAAATCCCGTCCTCCACCCCACTTTGCCTTCAAGAAAATGGGAACGACATTTTAAGTGTCGTAGCCTTTAACAACCAAGGAGTGGAAACTGATGTGAATACTGATGTGACTACTGAGGGGAACAAGAACTATATGGTTTCATTTGTTTTTACCTTTTGCCCAGAAGCTTATGATATTTCAAAAGTTCTAAGTAAGTATTGGTTTTGTTTGTCTTCGGACAATGAATCAAAATCTATCTATGAATCAGGGCCAATTATTACTTTCAGGAGGGGTATGAACATGAAACAATTCCTTGAAAGGAAACCATTGAAACCAAAGGTCAAGGGAGGCACTAGGAAGTGCGGGGCATGTAGACAGTGCACCCACATTAACACCAAAGATTCATTCACAGTAGGTGAGGACACATATGTGATTAGGAATAAGTTTAATTGTAACAGTAGACGAGTGGTGTACTTGGCACAGTGCCAGCAATGCCCCGCCTTCTATGTAGGTAAAACGGATAGGCGTTTGAAGGACAGGGTATATGAACATTGTTATGCTATTAATACAAAGAAAGATGACAATGCCCTGGCTAAGCATTGTAATGGGTACGAGGGCCACTTATTTGACTTTATGGTGATTGATCAGATACAGATTGACAATTACAGTTTTCACAACGATAACTTACTCAAGCTCCAACTGGAAAAGAAGGAACTCAGTTGGCAGATACGTTTGATGGCACATAAAACTCCAGGTATTAATGAGGCTTGTTCAATTATGTGTCTATTAAAACTGAACTGCCTGTGGAGATGAAGAAATTTTTGGTTCAATGAGAATGGTATTTGGACTTTTTAAGATATGTATTCTGTTTCATGGCTAACTTTGTTTATTTACCTATTTGTAGGTAGGTGGTATATATACCACACCATTAATATTCTTTTCCCGTCCTTTCCATTCTTTTTTCCCCAAAACAGTTAGTAATACACAAGTTATGTTAGGGCCAGTTTTTGTTAGAATTGTATAGCCCGGACACATATCCATATGTATGATTTGTTTCAGGATAGGGTATAAAGCACTGAATGTTTAGATCAAATTTGATTTTCACATATATTAAAAAAACATTTCAGATGTGTACCTTTATTCTTATTATTATTATTATTTTTATTTTTATTTTTTATAGTACCATGAAATCCTTTTATTTGGGATGATCATACGAGTCCGGTCATAGGACAAATGTATTTAATATGTAAAGTTAATATTAGGCTGTTTGTGCATAAGTGTTTTTTGTTTTTTGATACCCAGAGGTTCCCTGCATTTTAAACTCCTTTTAAATTTTAAATTTTAAATATTATATCTTACATTTTATTTTATTTCACATCTTATTTTTGCACTGTATTTTATATTGGTTTTATTAGTACTAGATGCAGCCCACGTTGTAAATACATTTATTTCCACAGGAACTGATGTAATTAATTAAGTGGGAGTGTTCAAGCATTCGAACATTTAAACTGAATGTTAACACTGAACTGCATTTCGTCTGAAGAAGTTCGGGCAGTGCACCGAACGAAAAACGCTAGTTTTAGTGTTTTACGTTATTTGTAGTTTTGTACCATTTGCCTTGTTAACTTTGTGTTTAATTAAAGAACTTCAACTACTGGAAGAGTCTTGTGGATTTACCTGCTATACTTTAACGCACTTATCGAGTGGATTATCATACTGTTTGAGCTTTCCATCTCGGATACCTTTGTGGAACTTACCCTTTTGGTTTGCAGTTTTGGTTATTTTTCTTGTAACAGACTCCTGAGTAATGATAACCCGTTCTACTTTCTGTTGCTTATGTTGTTGTGATAAAAGGTTTTGTACTCTGGAGTTATTATCAAAAACAGTTGCTTGACTGCAGTCTTTATAAACTCATGCATATTATCCAGATACTTCCTTATTTTCTCTTTAACAGTCTGTAGTTGCACTTCTTGTTCTGTGAGATTCCTCCTTTTCTGCAATACTTTAAACTTTGTTAGCTCCTCTAAATAATTCCTTTTACTTCTTAACCATATCTCTTTTTCTTTTATCTCTACCCTATTTTTAAACTCGATTCTCATTTCATCCACTACAGTATATAATTCTGAAGAAATTTATCTTTCCTAATAACTCTTGAATAATTTCCAGCAACCATTCCTTAAATTCCTCTCTTTTTAACAAGTACGTGGGAAAGCGCAGTGTCTCATTTTTACTTTTTTACCCCATATTTTTATCATAATTTTTATTGCTACATGATCTGAGACAGCTATTGGATAAGTGTCGAAGCTTTCAGTTAAATGCACACGTTCCTATGAAATATAATTTCTCTCTAGTCTAACCTAGTTATTGTACCTTGGGAAATATGTAAATTCTCTCTGAGAACATACTACTGAATTCAAATCTTCCATACCAAATATTTTCACAATTTTCTTTGGAAATCTACTCTATTTTGTTATATTTTCCAGTCTAGGTCCAGATACATCCTCACTGTTGCAAATAAAGTTCCATTCCCCAACAATAAGTAATATTCCCAATTGAAAGCTGATTGTTTCTACTGAATTTTCTTAATCTATATAATAGCAGTTTTGTTGGAATATTAATACATGGCAGTGTAGTCATCCTCCCTTGTCAGTAGTCCCTTACTACCACAAATCTATGATTACTATCCTTTTTCTTCTTCTATCACTATGGGAGCTCCTCTATCAATTAATATAATTACTCCCCTTTTCTTTGTCCCTGACATTCTCCTGAATATCCATCCTAAAATCTTTTCTTTATTAAATTCATATGCTCTTTTCTTTCCAAATCTGTCTCCTGCAGCATTGTCATTTGCATTCTGCATTTCTTAATATAATTCAATATTCTTACCTTTTATCTATACCTGTAAGATCATTTACTTTCCATGGATGGTGCAGCCATTATGATAAGAAGTTATTTTCCCACCTATTACACATAACAGCTTTTTTGAATGTGTATTTCTGACTTTAGTGTTAATACACACACACTAATGTTTGTCAGGTTGATATTTTATACAGTTGTTTCATGTCATCTCCATTTGATTCTATGTCACATTTTCAGAAATTTTTGTTTTAATGAAAGTCCACAAACAAAAAATTAAATACATTTTCAGAACACCCCCATAATCCATTTACTTTGAACAAACACACAAAACTATGTATGTCTTCAAAAAAATTAAGTCTAATCCTCCAGATGGGAACAATTGGCACAAACTGACAGTTGCACCCTCAGGCATAAGCTAACCTAATATTACTGTTACCATGCTAAAGAGCATGTTACAGCCTATGCTACCCCTTACACCAATTGCTGTCTGTTCTTTTCTTATCTCTATCCCCCTCTCAGATGTGAAAGAAAGCTTGGATGCTTTCAGAAAACTAACTTTTAACCTTAAGAAAAAGTGCACTGACTATATTTAAATAAAACTAAGTTGCAGACTGTTTTACTAAATGCATTGAAGTTAAGGCTGCTAGGAAAGCTGCTATCTTTTATTCATCCCCACTAATTTCAGACTTTATTTTTTACTGAACTGCTTGCACTTGTACTTTAAATTTTACATTTTCCTCAGCAAATAATATTCAGAATTCTCAAGATTAATTATTTGTACCTGCAGAAAGTTCATTTCCATGGAAACATAGCAAAGAGAAAAAACAGTGAACAACTCTGCAGATGCACAAAGGAGTACTTATCAATTTCACTCAAAGCAGAAAAAAATGTACAGCTGCCTTCAACCGCAAATGTCTTGGCTGCTACTGAATATTTGCTAATGGAAAAAAAACCAAGCTATTATCATTGCATATGCAAGAAATATAGCACTTCTCACGTCATTCATCATTTTGTCTGATTTTGAAACCTACTTGCTTACAGAAAACATTTGTTTTTAAATTAAGCCAAAGGAATGCATGCAGACATGTACCTATGCAAAAATAAGAGAAAACATCTCAACTCTACATATAATATAATATGCACTTTTACACCCTACACCCCATCCCAGCAGCTCAAGAATACAGCATATTAACTTAAACTTGTTTTTGTCCAGCCTTTCTTCTCTTTTAACATTGTAAAGCCTACATTTCTTAAAATTAAAAATATTTACCTTAATATCTTTACCACATATAACAATTATTGAAAAGACTCACCATCATCCCACTTTCGATATAAAACTGCTTTACTGTATAACATGAAGTTTATATAATGAAATGTTTTATACAAATTCTAATAAGTACAAAAATTGTAAATGAATGAGAAGCAAAATCCCTTTATGATTGATGGTTCACTTTCTGTTCGGTAAACTTTTGTATTTCCTCCTTGGTTAATTCTGTATCAAAAATGTCTGATACTCCAGGAAATGTATTCTGAAGACAGCTATATATAGCATACTGAGTCTCATAATTGCCTCTCAACATTCCCTGATTGCTGGGATAAATTTGCTTTTCTTCTGCCTGGTTTACAGTTAATAACCGTTTACTTGGCCTTATAAAGGAAGAATACAGGGATGTTATGACTTCTTTGTCCCTGGATGAGATATGCTTACTTATGAAGTGGGCCATGTAGAAAGCTTTCTGAACAAAGGAAGCAACATGGTGGTCAAAAGTCAGGTTGCTATCAACCTGGGTGCCCCAATCTCTCACTACTGATCGTGTACTTAGGATGTTGTTATTAATGTAATAATATCTGGGGACATCACTCTCCCCAAATGGGATGATGATGCATTTTTTGGCATTCAGCTTGAGGCCATGTTTCTGGCACCAGTCATTTGTTTGGGTGAGACCCTCTTGGAGGATATCCACATCACTTGGGGAATTGATGACTATGTCATCTGCAAACTTGGTCAGCCATAGTCCACTGGTTTTGGCCTGCACCACAGAGAAGTATATCCCAAAAAAAGAGACCGCAAGACTGATCCCTGGGGTACATCACTCTTTACGGGTCTACTGCTTGAGGTGGCTTCCCCTATTTTGATTACGTGGGTTCTATCAGTGAGCCAGTTTGCTACCCATCTGGTAACATATGTATTGATGCCTAATTGAGAGAGTTTATCTACTATGCCTGAGTGGGGAATAGTGTTAAAGGCTTTGGCCAGGTCAAGGTAGGCAGTGTGCACCGTCTTCCCTTCGTCCATGCCTTTGGTGACTGTCTCAAAGAAGTCGACCAGATTTAACAGACATGACCTCCCCTTGACAAAGCCAAACTGTGTGGGGTTGAGTGTTTGGAGGTTATAGCACAATGGACTGACAGCTAGGAAATCAAACCCACCCAAGTGAGGGGCTGAGCCCTCACCCCCCCCCCCAACTATATACACCAACTCTGAGATTGCACTACAGTGGAGGAAAGGCAAAGTTGTGCTGTAGGGTAACTATTTCCTTACCCTCGGTAAATTCAGAGAATTGCTGAAATGAATTTCGCTGTATGAGGGTCGACGATTTGGTGTTCGCTGCAATGTGATTTCAGCGAACTAATATAGACCCAACAGGAGCTAAGCATTTTATGAACACCCTTGAAGGTGTAATGCACAGAACTGATTATGTGCCCCAGACACAGAGAACCCTAAAAATGTCCTGAAGCCTATAGTTATAGGAATATGGTAATAAACATATTTTTATATCTAGAGTTACCAAGTAACTCATGAGAAGAAAGAGGAGTAACATGTTGTGTAACGTCAACATTTTGAACTTTGGAACTTTTGCATTCAGATTTAGAAATAAAAGCTATAGTACTGGTCTCCAAGAGGTTTCTTTCTTTGATAACAAAGGCATTCTGAAAAAGAAGCCTTTCAACCTTTGCCTTATGGGTACTGGTTCTATGAGACTCTGGGGCTGTAAGAACTTGAGGAAAAAATTCTATTTTGTTCAGAGGGTGGGGAAGCTTTCCCCCGAATGAAGTAACTCTCCTGCACCAGGTTTAACACCCAAGAGTCTGAAATAATCTTTTGTCAAAGGGGAAATGTTGATGGTAATTATAAGGGACAGATTTGCTAAGATATTGGCCAGGGGGGAGAGGGAAACCGGTAAAGAATGCTGGAATAGTCATTCTGTACTGTTGATCTGTTCATTGTTTTGTGAAAAGACCCTTTTTTTTTTGTTCTTATTACCCTCCAGCCATTTTTTTTTAAATTTGTTTGCCAGAAAAAGATTGGTTTTGTTTATGCAACTTTTTTTGGGTGAGAAGGATTTATTTATTTATTGATATTTGATAACTGGGAAAATCTGACCGAATAGGAGCAATCATTTTCCTGTGTTTAAAAATAATACAAAAACAAATACAGCTTAAATAACTATAGCAAATTAGATATAATATGAAAACATGGGTCAACAATAGATGCAAGTTATATGACAATGATTTAATAGATAGAGAAATTTTAGTCGGTTTATAGAAAAATTAAAAGTTTTTGTTCTTCTTCTTCTTTTCCCGGTTATGGGTCACTACAGCAGAACTCCGGTCCGCTAATGATTGGCAGTAGATTTTTATGGTGCTGAGATGCCAGCTTGACACCCAACCTTCAACGAAGGCACACCCATTCACGCATGTCTTTCAAACCCCACTCGACCACAGGAAAGACATGCAGACTCCACACAGAAGGCACTCCAGCTGAGAATCAAATGGGAGAACCTCTTGCTGTGAGGTGAAAACACTACCGCTGCACCACCGCGGCTTATTCACTTTGAGAGAAATTTCTAAATATACCACAAGTCTGCTTTTCTCTCACTTTGTGTTGCAATTCCTATTTGTATTATAATAACTTACTTTTTTTTTTTTTTTGAGAAATTAAAAATTAATTATAATAATATAAATAGGAACTGGAATACAAAGTGAGAGAAAAGCAGACTTGTATATTTAGAGAGAAAGCCAGGAGAGAGAAATTGATAGAAGTAAGGAAGTCAGTAAAGAAAGGAGAGTAAGGAAAGATATGAATAGGGATTTGTTCACATTTAGGCATATAGTTTATCCTGGTACTGAGTAAGAACAGAGCAAGCTTTTCGATTAGAAGTCTGCCAGAATGGTTTTGAAGGATAGGCGGGAGAGTACTGACCTGATGGAAAGAGATAAAAAGTTCCCGGTCTTAGCAACATGGTATGAGTACAGACAATGACCAGCAGATTTGATAGGTTTGTGGACAGACAGGAGTTTCTGGTCATTGCATCAAAATGACAACTGGGAGATATTTGTGAAGAATTTTGTTTAGTGCTAGATAAGCAAATGGATTCTGGATAAGTTTACAGGTGGTAAGAACCTATTTATATGTTAGTTGATGGGGCAGTTCTAATTCAGGCTTTTTAGTGCTATACAGTGGGTGGGTTCTGAAAGGGGTATTTGCTGCAAATTTAGCATCTTTGTTATAACATTGTTCAAGTTTTGATTTTTGTGATGCCTGAATGTTAATAAGGATGGGAGCACCATAAAGAAGTGTGAGAAAGAGATAAGTATTGACAAGTGTAGCTTTAGTTGCGTTATTGAGAAAGTTTTTGACTCTATAAAGCATACCTGTTTTTTGATGAGTCTTTCTTAGGCAATTTTGTATATGCAGGTTGAATTTAAGATTAAGATCCACTATCATACCTAATAATTTGCTACAAAAAGTGACTTTAATGGTTGTATTATCAAGAGAGAAGACTTTAAATTTTGTTTTTTTTCATGGGATGTGGATTTGGGGAAAAAAGTAGGAGTTTATTTTTTTAGGGTTGAACATGAGTTATGAGTTACAAAACCATGTTTCATTTGCTGTTAATGCTTCCTGAGTTATTTTTGGAGGTGTTCCACATTGTCATGTGTAACTCAGTGTGGAGTCATCTGTGTACTGTATTAGGGTGGCCTGTTGTATGGCTGTGTGTAGGATGTTGTGAGAATGTTTAAGAGGAGGGGACCAAGGACAGAGCCTTGTAGTACACCAGTGGTGACTGTGAGGTATGGAAAGAGGGTGGATTGACATTTTACTGACTGATACCTATTGTATAGGTGGCTTTTGAACCATAGATGGGTGGTCTGAGAGAGACCTAATGAGGACATTTGAAGTAGAGCTTTCCTGTGACAAACTGTGCTGAAGGCTTTAGACAAGTCTAGAAATAAGGAGGAGACTAATTTGCCATTATCTCTAGCTTTATTGACAGTATCTCTATAGGTTAGAAGTGCAGTGTTAGTAGTATGGGAAGGAAGCCATGTTGTGTGAGAATAGAAATTCTTCCTGCAGCAGATAGTTTAGCAATTGATCTTGAATACATTTTTAAGTATTTTGGAGCGGGGGATAATATGCTACAGGTCTAAAGTTAGTAAAGTCAGTCAAACTTCCTCCATTATGAAGAAGGATAATGTGTGACTTCAGAGGAAATGTAGGATTCTTGGGCTGACCTGTTTATAAGGATTGAGACAGGGTAGGTAATGCAATAGGCTGCCTTTTTAAGGTATTCATTTGGAAGGTCATCGGTTGAAGTGGAGCATGGTTTGAATTTGTTTAATAATATTTTTATATAGCATGTGGGTACAGGTTTGAAGGTGAAAGTGGATTTGGTGATACATGGCTGCTGGGCAGGATAAGGATAAGCTGGGGAATCCTTGATTAGAGCTGTTACATTATCTATGAAATAAGAGTTGAATTGTACTGCAGTTTTGGGTGATGAATTATTAGGAGAAGCGTTAGGATTGAATTTATGGAAAGGATGCAAGATTTCTTTAATGGCTGTCCAAAGTTTTTTAGAGTTGTTTATAGGTTCCAAGGTAGGTACTAGGCTATCAGCCCAGGGGCCTATATAAGCCTAGCCAAAAAGGTTCCTTGGCTTTATTTTTCTGTGCCCCTGTCATGTAGTGTCACAGAAGTGATCCCTGGAGTGAATTTTCTATTTTCCATCCAGTCATCAAGGTTTTTCTTAAAGAGAGCCAATGAGGAGCTTTGCTTGACATGAATGAGTAGTTTGCTCCAGAGTATGGGAAGTCTCTGGGACATGAATCTATCCCTCCAGCATGTTCTGTTTATTGTGGTGACAAGTTTTAGGTCCCTGGAGCATGTGCTTCAGAGAGATTGGGGTTTCTTTAAGTGTAGCATGTCCATCAGCTCTGGGTTTGACATAGCTTTGTATGTTAGGCAGAGATTGCCTCTGAGTGGGCGATATGTGACAGAGTAGAGCTGGAGTTTTTTGAGACAGTCTGCGTACGGCATCTGTTAGAGGCCAGTAATCCTCTTAGTGAGGTATTTCTGTGGCCTTTCCAATTGTTGTAGGTGTCTTGTGAGATACATTCCAAATGGGGCATTGTACTCTATAATGGGTCTAATGAGGGATGAGTAGAGAGGAACAATGACCTCCTTTTTTCTAGAGGAGAACACTTTTGTGATGAAGTGTGCCACATAGAAGGATTTCCTGACTACTGTGGTGATGGGTTATCAAAGGAGAGACTACTGTCCACCTGTGTCCCGAGGTCTCTTATCACACTTTCAGTGCTGAGTGAGCTACCGCCTATGTGGTAGTTCATGGGTACCAAGTTTTTCCCAAAGGGGATGACAGTGCACATCTTGGCATTTAGCTTGAGGCCATGACTTTGACACCATGCATCTGTCTAAGTATGACCCTTTTGTAGAATGTCTACATCATTAGGTGTTTCTATTATGTCACCCAGTCTGCAGTCATCTGCAAACTTTGTTAGTCAAAGACCTTCTGTGTTGGCCTGTACTTCAGAGAAGTAGATGCCAAACAGGAGAGGACCCAGAACCAAACCCTGTGGTACTCCACACATCACTGGTCTAAAGTCGGACTTGGAGTCAGCTACTTTTACTGTGTGGGTTCTGTCAGTGAGCCAGTTGGCCACCCATCTTGTGACATAGGGATTTATGCCCAGATTAGTGAGTTTATCTATAATTCCAGAGTGGGTGATGGTATTGAAAGCCTTGGTGAGGTCAAGATAGGCTGTGTGCACTGCCTTGCCCTCATCTACAGCTATAGTGACTGCTTCAAAGAAGTCAATCAGGTTTATTAGACATGATCTATCTTTTACAAACCCAAACTGAGTGGGGTCCAGGGTTTGGAGTTTGCCTATATCTTTGTTTATAAGCTTCCAGATGATATGTTCCATGGCCTTGCAGACCAGCCTTGTCAGGCTAATGGGGGGGGGGGTAGTTTCTGGGGTCCTTGGTGGCACCCCCTTTGTGGAGTGCGATAACGGTCACAGTGCACCATTCAGTATGCACATAGCCTGAGGTGAGGCTATGATTGAACATGGTACTTAGGTGAGGTGCCAGTTCGTTCTGTAGTTCGAGCAGTACGCAGCCTGAGATGTTGTATGGTCCCATGGATGCTGTGTTCTTGGCTTTGGAGAATGTGGTCTTTACTTGTTCATCCATGATTACAGGGGCTTTGCATTCTTCCAGTATTAAGATGGGCCCTTTGGAGGGTGAGAGGGGGTAAAATTAGCCCTGAACCTATCTGCCAGGATGTTGGCAATATCGGTTGTTTCTGTAAATTTAGTGCCATTGTGCTGTAGCTCAGAGCAGATCTGAGTGTTGCCATTGAGTTTCTTGACATAGCTGTAGAATGCTTTGTGGTTGTCTTTGGAATCAGTGGTGATTTTATTTTCATAACTGGGTTTGGAGGATTTTATGAGGGATCTCAGCTTCTTGCTGAGGCTGACCAGGGAGTTCCTGCAATCTTGAGATTTTACTCTTTTTTGCAACAGCTTCTTCCTTCTGTTATAGAGTTTGTTTGTGGAAGGGGACCACCAGATTGGCTTTCTTTTTATGGAGGACAGCATCTTGGTTCTGTTAGGGATGGCACAATCCATGCACTCATGTATGTGCTTATACGGTGCATTTGTGTAAGATTCAGCAGTCATACCACTATTTTCTGGATCTATATTAGAACAACGAAGTTTCAAAACTTTGAATGTTCTAATATCGAACCCTATTACGCGAAAGTTGAAAATATCAAAGCAACAGAAAACCAAATTTTTTCCTAGGGAAATAATTTGTTTGTCTGTTTCTGTTGCTTCAGTATTTTCAGTGTTGTGGTGGAAAGTTACAGGTCAGGTTCAGGTAAGTGTGCAATTGAGTGTGGGTTAGGGTAGTTAGGGTTAGGGTGCGGGTTAGGTATGTGTGCGATTGTGTGGACGTAAGGGTTAGGGCAGGTTAGGTGAGTTAGGGTTAGGGCGTGGGTTAGGTGTGTGTGTGATTGTGTGGACGTGAGGGTTACGGCGGGTTAGGTGAGTTAGGGTTAGGGGGCAGGTCAGGTAAGTGTGCGATTGTGTGGATGTGAGGGTTAGGGTGGGGTAGGTGAGTTAGGGATAGGGCGCGGGTCAGGTAAGTGTGTGATAGTGATGGACCTTAGGGTTAGGGTTTTGGTTAAGGTAAGTGGATAGTTAGTGGTGTGTGTGTATAGTTTAGTGTAGGGTTAGGTGTAAGATTTTAGGTGTATGTGTGTGGATTGCTGTTTGTTTGGTGTGCTTGTGTTGTGTGTATGCATTTTGGAACAACAATTTTTTTCCGTAGGAAAGAATTTGCTGTTTTGTATGTTTGATGTTTTTTGCTTTCACGTAATAGGGTTCGATATTAGAACATTCGAAGTTTTGAAACTTCAATGTTCTAATATAGACCCTATTTTCCATCTCCATGGGTGTCGTGAAGTTTGCCACTTCTGTCTTAAGAAGCATGAAGTTGGCTTTGGAGTAGTTTTTGATGGTGGTTTCCTTAATGGGGGGGTGGGGTGGGATATGGATGTCTAGGGTGATTAGCGTGTGGTCAGATCTGACCAACGAGGAGTTGACCTCTGGTGTGGAACACCAGTTACCTATATTGATAATGACTAGGTCCAGGATATTGCTGCCCTTGGTGGAGGTGTGGACAAGCTGATCCAAGGCATTGGAATTCATGAATTCCAGAAAACGTTAAGCGAATGCGTTGGTACATGAGTAGTTTTTCCAGTTGACATTGGGGTAGTTGAAATCACCCATAATTAAGGTATTGGGTTGTACCTTAATATTTTCCAGTATATTAAGAAATGAAGAGTGGGAATCTTGGGGCATGGTGTGGGATCTGTAACAAGCTACAACCTATATTGCAATCTTGCCCAGTGTTAGTTGCACTTGGATAATTTTGGATGCATTATGTTGAGCAACTAGCCTGGAGGTATGGATATCCTTAATGAATATGGACACATCTCTGCCTTTAGTGTTTTGGTCCAGGTTAGGTGGCCGAAAGGTGTGGTATGAATTATAGCCTGGTAATGCAGGGGTGCTCTCTGGAGCCTTGAAACAGGTCTCTGTCACAGTACTGTGTTTACTTTTATTCCGAAAATGATTACAGTATAATTTTTTGTCTTCATTAATTTGCTTGTAGTGCAATTGCAATGCATTCTGAACTTTTCAAGATAGTGTGGTGTTGTATATTTTTGCCATTTTTTCCACACTTTTTCTCTCTCCTGCAGTCACATTCTAGGTTCATAGATTACTAGGCTAACTGCCCTTGTGAGCCATTTTAAGCCTAGCCAGTTATCCCTTGTGAGACTCAAACCCTGCACCTTGTGTTTGTAAGGCAAACACCTTAACCATTAGGATACCCTCCCTACTCTTTTTGAGTAACCAGATTGCATAATTTGTTTTAGTGTCTTTCTTCTAGGAGGTGTAAGGTTATTTAGGGTATTCAGGAAATTTGTAATGAATTAATTTACCATATTTTCTAAGGAGAGAATTTTTATGAAGTTTCAGTTAATAGATGATAGGTTAGTAACAAACATTTATGGGAATGTTTTGTGTTGTTTAATAAACATGCTGTTTAAGTGGATGTGTGAGATGTTGGATGCCTATAATATTTATATTGGGGTACTTGAAATATCTCAGAAACTTCCTGAATCAATTTCCCTCCTTTATCATATTGTTTGAGAACCTGAGTAGCAGAGGAAACAATAAATATCTCCTTGTCTAAAGTAGAATCTAAGATTTCAGGCTTCACCTCATAAGCAGACTTTTGATTTTATACCAAAGCATATCTTCTCAACACAGTAACAGTGGCACTTGACACAGTATTTGCACAATTATACACACTCTTCAAAACATATTTAGATACCCAAGATAGGGTTGAAACAGTATAGTTCAAAAACAAACTTTCTTCTGTAACAAGAGTGGAAGCCATTTCCCTCAGACTGTCCATATAACAAACCATAAATTTCCATATATATATATATATATATATATATATATATATATATATATATATATACATATACCTAATCATTCAAAATTCTTAAGACTAAAGTGGATGAAGAAAATATTCACTTACCTATACTGCTCAGCATTTCACTTTCTTTGTCAAAAATTGAAGGGTTAGTGTGAAGGATCAACTAGTAGAAGATGACCAACTCAAAGGAGGAATGTCTGCCTGGTCTAAAGATCTCTTGCTCACAAAGAAGGGTCTCCCAGACCAAGGGAAGATGGTTCTCCCATGTCCATACTAGAAAATGGAACAGCCACAGAGGAAATGGCTGATCCCCAGTTCATGCTAGCTGAAAGAACTACAAGAAAGGAAGGCAGAGAGGTAAGTGAGTGATCTGAGAACAGCAAATGGTCAGTACAGGTTCACCCACTGTTAGCTGAGACATAGAATTAAGTCTGTGACAATGGCAAGAACTCCTTGGTAAGTGTTTTTTTTTTCTTTCTAGGTATTATTGGAGAAGAACCAGAGAGTAAGTATCCATGCTGTAGCCAGTGAAGAAGCACCAAAAGCAGTTAGTGTAGCTGCAGCGAAGTTAAGTTGTCACTGAGCATTCACAAGCAGCACACTTAAACTCAAAACACTTTCCTCAGTTCATTTATTACAAAAAAAGTAAAGATAGGGCACAATTTCCCTGTCAGTACCCTTCCAACACTCACAAACATACTAACAGAAATCTAAATGGCAGGTAGGTTGGCACATACACTCCTGCCCATACCTCTGTAAACTTTTGTATACCATAAAATTCAAAGGTTACACAAGCATTACATAATTTCTCACAAAATTAGCCAAAATACCTTAATAAACAGATCTATCTAAAAACTGCAGTCCCTATCAGGAAATTTCTGATACTGTGAAAAAAATGCCAAGTTTCTTAAAAGAAGACTACTTTCTTTAGTCAAAAAATAAAATATAAATTATTTTTCTTAAAAGGGCCATAATTTTTGAGTGGAGGGGATCCCCAGTGGGGGATTTATCTGCCAGAAAAGATACTCTTAGCTGATTTCTGCTGCTGTGAAGCTTGAGAGTTGTTTCTTCTTGAGATGGTAAGAAAATACTGAAGAAAGTCTCACTCTGACTTCTGAATTGTCTACTTGGGACTAGCCAGTCAGTAGTCAGATTGAAGGAGTTGGTGGAAACAGAGTTTTTTGAAACTGGCTGGTTGTTGTTTCCTGTGTAGGAAGCTACCCATATAGCTTAAAGACTATGCCATGGGAATGATGAACATAATGACTTTCACCTTTCCATAGAATACTCCATATTGGATACTGGAAAAGGCGGGCAACCTTATAACTGCATACTTCTAGATGTACTCTATAACCATAGAAAACCCAGGGCTGTGTCTTGCTTCTTAAACAGGGTTATAACTTATCCCTCCATGCTGAAGTCTTGACCTATCCTGTCTCTAATCTAATAAACTGCTCACTAAGGAAAGCTATATCCATGCCCCCACCTTATGGAAAAATCCATCTTACTTTTGCACAAAGACAAAGGCATAAATCACCAACTACATGCACAGCCATTTTTGTCTCTCTTGGACTCTCTCCTCACTAAGGTATTAAAAAAATGTATATACAATGCCCAAATTTCCAGTTGCCCCAAAGCAAAGCATTAACATTTCACTAACAACTGACACACTCACTCACTTATGATGCAGTATGGTGTGGTGGACCATGGTTTCTGCAACAATTTAGTTTTACCTCCAAATCCAATAGTCAGCTAGAGCAGTGCTTCAGAGACAGGTGAGCAACCAGCATGGGAAAAGACAAGCAAATGACCTTAATAAACCAGTGGAAGCCTGGAAATCTGCTTTTTTTTTCAGAGCCAAGCAACCAGGAATGGCAATGTGAGAGGGCAAGCAAGCAACTATGCAGGTATTTACCTTCCGTTCCATATTCGTGCCTGCATAGTTGCTTGCTTGCCATCTTACATTGCCGTTCATAGTTGCCTGTCTCTAAAAAACCTGTATTCAGCTGCATCTGTCTTTTGAGCTGCAGCTTTTTTTTTTTTTTTTTTTTTTTAAATAAGATGAGCTCCTTAGGATGCAAAAGTGGGGGTGTGTGCCCTACACCCCTCACTCTATGGTTCCAGCACCCATGGGTTCAGCCATTTATTACTTTAGCTTATAGCTTATTTTCAAAGAAATTTATCTTCTAAATGATTTTATGACCTGACTTCTCCTGACTTCTATTCAGTCTTTTTTCAGCTTTTAATTAACTTAGCCAGTAACTTTTGTCTTTGCCAAGCAGACTATTTCACGGAGTTTATTACCTGCTACTACATTTGTAGAAAGCATGTGTGATTTAACTCACAAACATTAGTCAGAACCAGCTCGTGGTCAAATGGGGCCCTAGGCAAGGTACTGGATCCCCCCACAGCCATTCCAGTGTCCCATTACTTGCCTGATTCTCCCCAGTTACCATAAACACTGTTCAAACCTCTCAATGGGCATACTGTTTTCTGCTTTACTTCTAACATGATTATTTAGACTTTTACTTCTGATTTTATAGCACAAGCACTGACAGACATGTGCCAAACAAAGCAATACAAAATGAAAAGAGACTTTCCATTAATTCTTCTCTGCCCTTGAAACTCACATTCATTGTTGCAGCATTGAAACCCACATTCAAAGAAATGCATCTGGCCAGTGGAGGATGAAGTTTACATTTGGGCTGTTTTCAAATTACAGGCCCCTTGCACACATTTTTAGGAATATGCATACATGCATTTGTTCTATGATTCACCTTCCTGATTGTATTAAAGTATATTCCTTGTATAATATAGCACCACTTTTTTGCAGCGTGTTTTAAATTTACAGTTTTGAACATTTTTCCAGTAAGCAATAAAACAAAATGTATGAACCAATAATGACAAAACTACCCAATTCAGAACATTTCAAACATAAAAGTCTACTCAAGCTTCTGTCATTACAGTCCACCAATATCAGTCAATATGCCCAACCTCAGCAGAAGTAAAAGTCATCTGAATAATTCCACATTAAAGAGATCTGTAACAAATTAAAATGTTGCTAGTAAACAGCTTTATATTTGAATGTTGCATCTACAAATTCAGTGCCTGCTACCCTTGAAGAATAAATTGCCTATGTTAAATTAAAGAGAAAATGATAAGTTGGTTGTATTGCAATAGGTGAAAACACAAAAAAGCAGTCCTTTCAACGTAGCAAATCCTAGAAGTTAGTAAGCGTTTACTTTACAGATGTAGACCACACTTCTGTGCAAAGAGTCTGAACGCAAACTTTATTTAACAAGAAAAGAGCGTTTTCGCTGAAGCCAAGTGATGGGAGGGGAAAAGGGGGTACCTAAACTAATGTAGATCGGCTAAAAGAAACAGAAAATTTTTAACCTGCAGTAGAGAAATAACCCACTGCTAGCTGGAGCTCTGAAGACACTATGTATAACAAATTGTGGCAAACAGGATCTGGGGATGGAAGGCAGTGAAGGTATATTATGGGTAAGGAGAGGAGTCTGGAGCTCGGAGCTGATGCTAGTAATATTTGCCGGCTCGGATCCGATATGGATACGTATCCCACAGGTTGAAGACCAAATGAAGTAAACTACTTCAGATCTTGATTTTTTTATTGGCTTAACTAAAGTACAGAGTTTGAGCCTGAGCAAATTAACTAACCACCTGCTATTGCTAAGTGGGACATTTTGCACACACACACACACACACACACACACACACACACACACACACACACACACACACACACACACACACACACACACACACACACCTGTCAAGGCAGCACAAGAAGGAATGGGAACCTTACTTGCTGAAGAAGAATCTGTCCAGGAGTGAGTTTACATTCACTATGCAGAAGCAGCAGCACAAGAACAGAACATCCAAGCATGCAGAAGGAAGAACAGGAGGTCTGTGCAATAATACACATGCAGATGCATCAGATGTGTAGAACTGGATGCAGAAATTTTCTTAAAGAAGAAGAATGCCCTTAACAACATATAAGGTTTTTTTTTAATTACAAAGTAAATGTTACAGTCCCTCGATAAGTGGGCCCCCTCCTAGCCAGTAGGCCCTAGGTGACTTTCTTCATCACCTAGTGCTGGATCTAGCTCTGGATGAAGTTCTATATTCCTTGTATTTCATAAGTTATTTTGTGCTTACTTTGGAATACTAACCAAAGGCATTTTGTAGTATAGGCGTTGCACCTTGATTACTGGATTTGTTCATTGTTAGTTTCTTTTTATCTATGTATGTTGACAGTCTTTGCATTTTTTCCCATTCAAAATGAGTATCAAAGCTTTTATAATGTGTCTGGAAGTATCTTTGTACAACGGAGTATTATATGTATTTTTTCTGCTGCTTTCAGTTGCCTGTTATTTTTTGTGCTGAGTTCTGTGTTTCCAAGTACAGCTGCAGCATGTTCTTCCATTAGTTGTTAGTCCTACATGCTCTGATCCAAATGTATGCATTGACACCAGACCAGAAGTGTATCCCTCACTGGTAAGATCAGACCATAAACTAATCTCACTGGATATTCACATCCCGACCCCACCCCCTGCCCAGAAAACCACAGTGAAAAATTTCTCTAAAGCAAATTTCACACTCCTCAAAACCGAGGTGGAATCCTTCAAAGCCCCCGGGCCTGTGGAAAATACGGCCCAGACCACAGAATCCTTTATAAACGCATTCTATGAACACCTTCAGGAATGCATGGATCATGCAATCCCAAATAAAACCAAGACCCAATCCTCCAAAGGCAGGTGTCCTGTCTGGTGGACCCCAGCCATAAACAAACTATACAATAGAAGGAGGAAGCTACTACATGATAGAGAAAAATCCCAAAAAGAGAAGGCATCTCTGATCAGTATTAGCAAAAAACTACTGGCACTCATAAAATCGTCTAAGGCCAGCTTCGAGGGAAAAATTGCACAGGACACTAAGGATAATCACAAGGCTTTCTTTAGTTATGTTAGGAACCTGGGTGGGAATTCCCAGATATGCTCAGAATTAGTCCAAAATGACAAAAAATACACTGAACCCACAGACATTGCCAACATCCTAGATGACAGGTTCAGCGCAACCTTCTCCCCCCTCCCCACCAAAAGGGCAAATATCTATCCCAGCAGAGTGCTGCCCCCCTGACATCTCAGATGCTCAGGTAAGAACCGCCCTCTCCAAAGCAAAAAAACACAGCATCAATGGGACCAGACGGTGTCCTGGGCTGCATCCAACATGAACTCCAAGAAGAGCTAAACCCAAACATAAAACTACTGTTCAATCTCAGCCTTACTACAGGATATGTACCCAAAGAGTGGCGTACAGCAACAGTGGTCCCTCTCCAAAAAGGTGGTGCCTCAACGGATCCTGGAAACTATCGTCCCATAAGCCTGACTAGCTTGGTCTGCAAAGCTATGGAAAGGATCATCATGGACCTCATAAATAAAGATACTGGGGACCTACAGACACTGGATCCTACCAAGTTCGGCTTTGTTAAGGGCAGATCCTGCCTCTTAAACCTGGTCGATTTCTTTGAAACAGTCACCAAGGCCATTGACGAGGGGAAGGTGGTCCACACAGCCTACCTGGACCTCGCAAAAGCCTTCGATACAATACCCCACTCGGGCATTATAGATAAGCTCACCAGCTTAAATATAAACCCCTATATCACTAGATGGGTTGCAAACTGGCTCAAGGACAGAACCCACATGGTTAGAATTGCTGGAGCCATGTCAGACTCCAAACCAGTTACAAGTGGCATCCCACAAGGCTCAGTCCTGGGACCTCTCTTGTTCGGTATATATTTCTCGGAGGTACAGGCCAACACGGAAGGACTGTGGCTGACCAAGTTCGCAGATGACTGCAAACTAGTTGCCATATTCGACTCTCCAGCCGACACAAGCATCCTACAAAAGGGCCTCATAGAAACAGACAACTGGTGCCAGAGCCATGGCCTCAAGCTAAACGCCAAAAAGTGTATAGTCATCCCCTTTGGCAAAAACAAAGTGCCCACAAATTACCACATAGGTGGTAATCCATTAAGTACGGAAGAAGTAATTAGGGACCTGAGGACCCAAGATGATAGCAATCTCTCATTTGAAAACCACATGGCCAAAGTGGTTAGAAAAACATTTTATATAGCCCACCTAATCATGAAGGGATTCATATCTAGATCAGGGGAGGTCATCGTGCCTCTTTACTCATCCCTCATTAGGCCCATAATTGAGTACAATGCTCCTTTTGGGATGTACCTTACCAGACACCTGCAGCAACTGGAAAGATCCCAAAAGTACCTTACCAAGAGGATCAAAGGGCTCAAACAGATGCCATATGCTGCCCGGTTAAAGAAATTCCAGCTCTACTCAGTGGCATACCCCCTGCTCAGAGGTGATCTGTGCCTGACGTATAAAGCCATGTCCAACCCGGAATTAATGGACATGCTGCACCTCAGAAAATCCAAATCCCATCGAGCTACACACTCGAGAGATTTGTACCTCAGCACTGAAATAAATACGACATGATGGAGGGACAGATTCATAACCCAGAAGCTCCCTTCACTCTGGAATAAAATCCCAGGCCAGGTTAGGCAGAGTCCCTCATTGACTCTCTTCAAGAGGAATCTTGATGAGTGGATGGGAGATCGTAGGTTTACCCCGGGTATCACTTCTGAATCACTGTTAGACAGAGGCACAGTATACTAACCTCGAAAAAGGGCATAGCAAAATTCATTTAAAATGGGTGGCGAAAGCCAAACACACTCTGGCTAGGTTTATAAATACCCTAGGGCTGATAGCCTAGTATGAACCTATGAACCTGTGAACCTATGACAGAGACTAGACAGCAAAATGACTGAAATGCCACTTTATTTGAGCTGTATCACATATCTCTCTTGTCATCTCGTCACAGTCAAATAATGCAAAATAAATGTAATATTTTCTTCAGCAAATGCTGTTGACTGACTCCACTTCTTTTTTTTTTTTTTTGACAATTTACAACAGTGACATTCAATAAGTGATCATAGGGACCTTGCATTGCATGTCCGCAGTCCATTTTTGATACTACTTTGCAGCATTATCACCATTATGTTATGCATCACTGCCTTTTGATATGTCTGGTTCACTGTTATGTAATACTGTCTATTAGCTCTTATCTTTCTGTGTTACTACTTTGACTTGCAGAGAATTAATTTATAGGCTCATCTCACCACTCATCCATTTTAGCCACTGTACTGAATTGGGTTGATGTACCACTCATGTTTTGTTGGTGCTTTACATGTAAACCAGTTGATTAAAGTTCACACTGAATATCGCAGAAATGTATTTCTACCATAATCAGAAACATGCAACTTGTGCGCGGGTTTCTATACATCTATTTACAGATGTGATTGTTATGCCATTTTTATCAGTTGCTCTGAAGCAGCTGATTTACATTAAGTGCTCATGGATACATAATTGTTAATATCTGCATAAACAACACATGCACACACAAACACACACACATACACACTCACACACGTATGTGTGTGTGTGTGTGTGTGTGTGTGTGTGTGTGTGTGTGTGTGTGTGTGTGTGGTAGTTGTGTCTCTGTATATTGCCCCCTGCAAAAACAAGGCACAAAGCATTTATTTTTTTAATGCTTTTTGACTAAATGAACATTCATTGAAGGGTGGCTGATGAGTATTGGCAACAGTTTGATTTGGCTGTTGCTAAGAAACTGATTTATACTACATTTTAATGTGTTTACATCTATGTATGTATATTTATTTACATGTGTGGGGACATATATGGACATTGTGCATTACATATCAATAGGATTTTGTGTGTGTGACAATATGTATACATGTATACACACACTAACAAGTACACAAGTAAATATAATTACATTTACATCTTGATCTAAATCTAGATCTAGATGTATATAAGTATGGATAGGGCTAAGTTTTCTCAGGAGATTCATGCTTTCTACTCTTAATCAGCAGCTTCCCCTGGTTAAGTGGTGGAAGGTTTGATTCTATATTTCCACATCAATTTTCTTATCGTGTTAAGTCTAAATGGGTCAGTAAACCAGACACTTCTCCCAGACCGGGCTGGAAAAGTTAAACTCCACTTTTCTACTTATGTTTCCATACCTGCCTTACATGTATTTCTTATCACAACATTCCCCACCTTTGACTGCCTACATACTATCACGTGGTTTGTACATTCACACATCTCTCGTCCAATAACAATCTTCCAACATGCTTTAGGCTACTTTGTTCAAATATATTGGTCACAAAAACTATTTTAATGTTTTTGTTTATTTATATCGTGACATGCTATTCATGACCATTTTGCCATCAGGTGAAAATCATATATCCTGCAACTTGTAATAGTTATTCTGACATGACTTTCACTGTAAGTTTCACAGGTCAGTGGAAGTAATTTAAACACATGGAAAGGAAGTTATCCTCTAAGTACTGTAACCAATCGTTATGCTAGTACAATGCCATATGAATACATCTTTGCTTAAATGCAACAGATGAATCAAATGCATTGGTTGTCAGACCCCTCTTTTTTCCCTGTACTCACTGTCACATTTCTTCACTCTTTTTCCAGATGTTCATATCTTCTTATTAACTATGTTGTCAACATCACTGAAAAGCTAACATTTGTCATCCATAGCTCAACTATATGTATACTGCAATTGTTTGACTTTTTTAGGTGCTTCTAAATTAAAAGTTTTACCAAAGATCACCAGTCAGAGTTATTGAAGGGGAAAAGCCACTTAGTCCATCAAACTAGTTAAACATAACACCTGAGAATTTTTTTCATGATGAGACATTCCATTCTACCAACCTGTTTGCATGACCTGTGAAGTACATGACAATTTTGAGGTACGTAACAGTCACTGATGGATGTAATTTGTTCTAGTACTCTGTCAATGATAAAATAATACCTATAATTAGATTTGAAAGGCAGAATGAATTCAGAACCACAACAGAAATGTGTGTGGTACTCCATACAGAGTTTATCAATAAGTGTGTAAAATCTATGATTGCTGGTCCAATTTATGTGAAAATCTGTCCATATTTTAAGTTGGGCATGCTGTCTCACTTCATACAAGGAGCTATGATACATCTTTCTGTGATGATGGCATGCACATGAGTAAAGCGACAACCATTTATCAGGTATAGTGTGAGACAGATAATGTCAGTACCAGACTGTGATTGATTTCATAGACATGGCATGCAGTTGTTTTTCTGAGTGTCTGATGTACTGAATGAAAAAATGAAGGCCCGTGTGATGAAAACTATTGATCTGAATTGTTATTATTTAGTTGTTGCTAAGTCGGCAACATGGATAGTATCTAAACACATGTGCTCGATAAAAACTTTCCAAGTGACCATAGTATGTCAAACCAGTAGTAATGTGCTGCTAAAAGACACATCACTGTCTTCCCATTCATATAAAGCTAACTTTACGATTCATCTTCATATTTCATATTTCCCTATTTCCAACGCTAAGCAATTAATACTCTTCAGGATAATAACAACATAATTGCCCTTGTCATGAGAGTGACCACCCATCTACAGTCACATGGTACTTGGAGGTCACTTCAAGTCAATCATCATTCCCTCATTCTTACATTTGTAATGTACCACCAGTTGGAGTTCTTTATACTCATGACAAGGAAACCCTGCTGTCTTACCAGTGTGAGCCACCTGACAGGTGTGTTTGAATTCTGCTGTGAATAAACTAGGACTTATTCCTGATGTTAGCTGCTCAAACATTATTCACTATGCTCTTTGACTGCCCTCATCTGAAGAGTGGTAACTCTCACTACATGAAATTAGTATTAGGGTTAAAAGCAAAATGCAAACATGCATGCAGCTGTTTAGGATGTTAGTACCTGCAGAAACTGACTCTCTATATCATTTCTCTTCTTTACTGTTGCTCCAATCCTTATCAAGAATGCATCTTTGGTGTCACAGCCAGAAGTACCCCACTAATGATGCTGCATTACTTATACATGCTTTCTTTTAAGGGACTATGGTGGTGGTGGAACACAGACATCTACTACAGTCATTTTTGTGTTTTCCTCTAAACAGACACTATACTGACAAAACAAGACACAGAACATTACAAGCAAGTACTATACTTGATTAATTATATTTCCAAGTTATGTCGTTTGCATTTCATAACTTTGAGAAAAGTTGTGCACTTCCTGTAATATTCCACCCCATATGACTTCTATGTATAGGTACTGTGTATGATCTTCCCCTCACTTAGAGTCTCATGCCAACACACCTGATACCTGCTGGTAAGGAATAAGCAATTTGTACACTAGACTAAATACTGAATAAACATGTAGAAATACAAGAGTATGACAAGGACTCTGTCTCTGTAGTTCTGACTGGTGGATGCGACAAATCACTAGTCTGTCCAAAAAACATTCTGTCCTGCCTATGACAGAAAGCTTAGTAACATATATTACGTGTTTCACTTAATGTGGCAGATATGCTTTGGGAAGGGCATGTTTCACTTCATTCTAAGGGAAGCTGATATATATATATATATATATATATATATATATATATATATATATATTTCAGTTTTCAGATATGTACTAGCTGCCCAACACTGCCATCCCAGTCTAATTAATTTGTTGTCTGCCTTCCTTACTGTCATTTCATTGCTGGCCTTCTGGTATATAAAGACCATGTATCTTTCCTCCTTGCTTGCTGACAGCTACTTCTGTATACACTTTGACTATTCCTGCTCAACTTCTTTTCACTGACTATTTTGCTATTCTTCTCTCTCTAACTATGCATATTTTGACTGATACTTATGTCACACTGTCAGCCCAGCTATCGGGAATTTTGTAAATAATTCTATGTCATTTGTGACTATTGATATGATTTATATGGAAGTGTGTGTAAAGTACTGAGCTAAAATGGAACCACAGCATGCCCTATTGGAATAGAACAGGAATGTACCTGCACTACTGTGACTGTTTAGATGTATGTTTAATGGAAACTGGTACACAGGAGATTAACTTGAAAAAAATTCAGAGAAAATAGTTGAAATTAAATATTTTTTATATACTTACTGGGCAATAAACAGAAGATGTTATCTCTCAGTTTCAGTGCAGTGGAAGGCACAATGTCTAGAGATGGAAGTTTTTTTGTATTGTCTTGAAAGATAAGTAATCACTAAGTTTAAGATTTAGAAGTATTTTACTGTTTTGTGACTTCCAGGATCTGTAAACATCTGAGAGATATGTATTTTTTTACAGAGAGATGATAAATTCTATTAGTTTCTGACAAAGGGGGATTAGCTTGGGAACTGAAAGTCAGGTGACAAAAGCGATGTCATCCAAGCTAACCCAACAGTAATATTTGATATTAATTTAAGAACTCTTTCAAAGAGAGACACTACATTTTGTATTTTGTCTTTGACCAGGAAACATCCACTCATCTGCACTTGCCTTGCTGCAAGTAAGTTTTTAGGGCATAGTAAGTCTTTTAGATTCAGATAGGAATATAGTAAAGTATAGCTTAGATGCTTTCTTTATTTATTTGAGACTTTCCTGCAATGTTGTTTTAAATATTTCCTGTGATTTTAAACTCTGAAGTAACTGTGTTTGTTTACTGAGTATTGTCTTGGTCTTTTACTATTTATTATTAAATATATTTAAACCTTTTAATTGTGGCTGGTCTGTTTAGAGATAGTTAAGCTCTGAGAGTACTTGCATATAGGGTTTCCACAGTTCATTGTGGCTAAAACTGGAGTAAGGCCACGACACCTGCATCACCCATAACCCCACCCATTCCCAACCCCTCTCCCACCCATGTCCTGCCCATTTTATGCTGTCACTATGGGTAACACCCACATTTTCCATTCCTGATGCTTCCTTTTAGCAGATTTACTAACTTTTTCTGCAAAAAAGCATAGTAACTAAGACGATAACAAACACCAGTAGTCTGTTACCATTTTGAAACAAAATGCCAGAGTTTGTACAGTGTTTTTCAGACTACAGGAAAATTGAATTGATTTCTGGATAGTCCGGGAAAAAAAAATGGAGAGTTGGCAGCCCTAGTCAGAAAGTACATGTGTGCATGAGTGTGTGTGTGTGTGTGTGTGTGTGTGTGTGTGTGTGTGTGTGTGTGTGTGTGTGTGTGCGCGCATGTTTGCTTGCAGAGAATAGGTGAGTGTGTGTGTGTGTGTGTATGTTTTTGTGAGTGTGTGTGCATGTGTGTGTATGTGAGTGTGTGCGTGTGTGTGTGTGTGTGTGTGTGTGTGTGTGTGTGTGTGTGTGTGTGTGTGTGTGTGTGTGTGTATGTGTGTGTGTGTGTGTGTGTGTCAGAGAGAGACTGGAAGAGTGAGTGCAATGTGTGAATGAATGCGTAAGTGCCAAGTGGGTGTATGGTGGTGGGTATGTGAGAGAGAGAGAGATGGCGATGTATGAACAAATGCGTAAGTGGGTGTGTGCATGTGATAGACAGTGACAGCGATGTGTGAGTGAATGCAGATATGAATGAGGAAGTGACTGTGTGTGTGTGTGTGTGTGTGTGTGTGTGTGTGTGTGTGTGAGAGAGAGAGAGATCAGGAGACTGAATGCAATGTGTGAATGAATGCAGGTATGAATGAGGAAGTGACTGTGTGTGTGTGTGTGTGTGTGTGTGTGTGTGTGTGTGTGTGTGTGTGTGTGTGTGTGTGTGTGTGTGTGTGTGTGTGTGTGTGTGTGTGTGTCTGAGATCAAGAGAGACTGAGCGCGATCATGTGTGAGTGAATGCCGGTTGCTTGAGCTTCAGTTAAGCAAGAGTCTAATGTCATTATTCCTGGACATTTCAGAGTTTTTTAATTACTTCCAGGAGACAGGAAATGCTATAAAAATCCAGGAGACTTCTGGGCAATTCAGGAGAGGTGGCATCCCTACTTGCATATCCATTTGGTGACACTGTACAGGCCACTCCTAAATAGCCTTGCTCTTGGTCAAACTACCATTTGGATTAATAGTAACATTACACAGTAGGATTGGACACCCTTTG